>NC_088795.1:108683683-108984308 GCF_011386835.1 Chrysemys picta bellii | reverse complement strand
AATTTGCAAAGAGAAGTACTGGAAAGCTACATTAATATGTCTTACCTTCTCAAGAGCCCTTCCTGATAGCATTTTCATCTGGTCCATGGCAAAGACGATCAGCATTTGAGCTGTCCAGCCCTCTCCCTCCTCCCAGCCATACAGGGGGAAAGAAAACCTGCCAGTCACTTTTACCACCATTCAGAGGGGAAGAAACGAAGCCACTGCCCCCTATCCTGTCTGTAAGGGTAAGACAATAAGAATCTGCTGGTGCTACTGTCCCACCACTACATGTGGGGTGAAAGAAAGGACACCACCCTCTCTGTTCTAAGTAGGTGGGCAGGAGGAAGAAAAGGCCACAGCAGAAGTACTCAAAAGTTGGGTGACTCCTGCTCCTAACTCTCATGAATACAGTTGGGATCTAGAATTAAAATTCTCCCAAATTTAGATTTGTTTGGCAGTGGTGCACATCTGTAAGCGATACGTCTTCGAACAGCAAGAATGGGCAACTTCAACTACCCAAACATAAAGTGGTTGAATGTCACATCAGGATAGAGTTGAAGAAGAGCTCTGTGTACGCTCAAAAGCTTTCCCCCCCCCCCCCACCAATGGAAGCTGGTCCAATAAAAGTTTTCACCCACCTTTCTCTCTAATTTGCTGGGACCAACATGGCTACGACACTGCAAACATCAGGATAAAGACTGAAGAAACAATTTCTCAATACCAGAAATGTTTTACATCCTAAAACAGCTTGTTGTGGAGCACACACACAAGTCTTATTCAAATAAGAGCAGCTTATTATAACACACAGGAATTGGTACAAGAAGTAAGTGTAGTTGAGCCATTAAGTAACAGTGGTCACAGTATAATTAAGTTTGACATCCTCTCAGGGGCATTATACCAAGAGGTAGTGCTGTGGCACTGAACTTAAAGGAGAGGATTTTTTTTAAAACGAGTAAGTTATAAAGCCTGAAGGGGAAAGTTAAGAAATTAAAATCCATACAAACAGCATAGAGGCTGCTAAAAAATACCTTATTAGAGTCACAGCAGGTTTGCATACCCCAAAACAAAACAAAAAATAAAAAGTCAGGAACAGAACAGTATGGTTAAACAGAGCACAAGAGTTTATTTCAGGCCAAAGAGGTAACCTTTAAAAAATGGAAACCTAGCCTATGTGAAACTAATAGACAAAAACAAACTTCAGCAGGTAAAAATATAAAAAGGAGATTAAAAGGGCTAAGAAGGAAGCCTAAAAACAGTCATATACACCATGACAAATAAAAGATTCTTTCAGTACATCTGAAATAAACAGTTCACAGGAAAGTCAGTAGGTCCATTAGACCACCTGGGTATCAATATGTCAGTTAAAGAAAATAAATATACTGCAGAGAACCTAAAAGGTTTCTTGGAATCATTATTCACCACAAAGAATAATGAGGAAATACCTAAGAGGGGTTATTCTTTGTAAGCAGTGAAGTTCTAGAGCTGTCAGACAGAGATATCAAAAACACAAAACAGAGAGTGAAACTTGATTAATTCAATTGTCTGTTCTCTCTATGACCAGTAGCCTTCATCCAGGAGTTCTGAAAAAACCAAGGACCAAAGGAGCTGACCACTAACAAAATATGCAATTTATTATTCAGTACAGTTACTGTACTTGAGGACTGAAAGTGGGGAATATGGAAGCCATCTTTTAAAAATATATTATGTGTAAGCCGAGAAATGAAAGACATGCAAACTTTTAAACCAGGCAAATGGCTGTGAAATATGATTAAAGACAGAATCATAAAGCACATACTAGATTATAAACAGAATACAGACAGATCAGAAAGGTGTTTGTTGTGGCAAGTTATGCTTTAACCTGTCCAGAATTATGTGAATTATAAAAATGGTGTTTAAAAAAGAACTAATGGATATACATTCTATAGACTTTCTAAAGACTTTATTTTAATCATTCATATGAGACTATAATATAAATGATAACCACACATTAAGAGGTAAATTCATGTTGTGGACTAAAAACTGACTCAAAGACTGGGAGTGGGGGAACAGTAGGAATAAATGGCTAATCCTCACTGTAGGAGGAAGTTAGTATTAGGGTGATCTAGGGATCAATACTGTGACCACTGTTGTTATCCATATTTACTAACAACAACAAGGCGACAGACTATGTGAAACATGATGGTGAAATTTGCTGACTACACAAAACTACTTGGGTTAGTGAAGCTACAAAGGATTGTGAAAAAATCCAGAAGGACTTTAAAATATGAAGTAATTGGGGAACCTAAGAGCAGATGAAATTCATTGTATAAATAAGTGCAGCATAGGGTTCCCTGAAAGGAACAAATTTAAAGCTACTTGTACATACTGATGGATTCTAAATTAGTTAGATCATCTTAGGGAAAAAAAGATGCAAGATTCATCATGGACAGTTCAGTGAAGATGTCTCCTCAGCACACACACAGGATCAACAAACCGACTAGTATGTTGGGCTGTGCTGAGACAGAAAAACAGAACATTATGGAAAATATGATTATGCTGCTATTTATATTGCCATTGCTATAAATTAATGGTTTCTCCTCACTACATGTTCAGTTTTCGTTGCCTTATCTCAAAAAGGACATCAAAGAAATACAAACATTCCAAATATCAGGGGGTAGCCGCGTTAGTCTATATCTACAAAAACAACAAGGAGTCCGGTGACACCTTAAAGACTAACAGATTTATTTGGGCATAAGCTTTCATGGGTAAAAAACCCACTTCTTCAGATGCATGGAGTGAAAATTACAGATGCAGGCATTGTAATACTGACACATGAAGAGAAGGGACATCAAAGATTAAAACCCTCATGCTTCAGTGCATAAGCCAATCCTAATTAATGGGGGTTAGGAAGAAACTTTCCTTGAAGGCAAACTATTCCAGAGCTGCCTTGTGCAGAGCTTCTTGCACCTTTCTCTGAAGAACAGATATTAGTGGCTGTCTTGCTGAGTAGATGGACCTCTGATCCAGAATACAAATTCAATAATCCAAACTAGGATGATAAAAGACATGGAATGATTAAATATGAAACTTTGTTTTTAAAAGTAGCTATTTAGCTTGGAAAGAAGGAGGGTAAGTGATTAAATATAATAGAGGTATACCATTAAAAAGGGGTGTAAAATGGGGTGTAAGTATCCAACCAGTCTTTCCTTTAACTTGCCCTTACTACAAGAACAAGACTACATTTCATAAAATTAAAAAAGTGAACAAAAATTCTGACACATTTATTGTAAGTTTTTGGCTGTCAAACAGAGAACATCACACTGTTCTGTTCTAGCAAGGCAGTTCCAGAAAAAAAAATTGTTTCATTACTCTATTTGTGATTATAGCATCATGATAGCCATTTCCATTGCACAGTCCTAACTACCGGAGACATAAGAAAAGACCATTTATGCACCACACTAGATCCTTCGGTTTTGCTAAAATTTCTTTTGAGATAACTGAATTGTCAAGCAGCAAAGAGTGCAGGATTCTGGACTGGCCATTTGCCTTTCTCAGGCTTCCATATGTCCTTTTCTCTCTATGAGCTTATATGCCCACTACCATAGTGTCAGAGTAACATCCTCCTGCTTAACAGCATGTAAGTGTCATGATTATCTTCACGATGAGGAAGTAAATTGCTAGATATGAGGAGATGTGCTTCTGCTGTGTTAGTGTTTGCTTTGCCTAACTCTTCTCAGTCTGGACCATTAAGTTCAGCAGCATCAAATATAGATGTCATCTCTATTTTCAGAATATTGTGCAGCATTCCAGGATTGATCCATAAAATAAACAAAGAAATATATTTACATCCTGTTGTAGTGAGGATAGAAGCTGACAAAACACAGGAAATTCAAGATTATGATTCTCACATTTTCCCTGACACACCCCCATTGTGCCACATTATTCACCACATAGGGAAAGGTTAAAATGGATTATAGTCTTTAATCTTGAATAGCTTTAGAGCTTCGTCTGGTTGCTTTCAGGTTGTGTCACAAACTTATGACCACAGTTTAGTTTATTTCCTAATGATTTTATCTTTTTAAAAATTACTCTTATTACAAAAACTAAACAATTGGATATCAATTCTATGACCAGTACATTTTCTCCCCTTCATTCCTATTATTTAAATACACTCAAGACTCTCAGATTTCAGTCTATGGTAAATGTATGCAGCTTGATTATCGGACATATAAATGCTGATCTCTCCCTGAACTTCAGCAGTAGTGACACAGTAATGATGAAGCTATGAAGGCACTCTGCTCCCCAGGTAACAACTCACTATGGTCACAAGGTTGCCAGTGCTCATCTACTGTCATGTATCCCCCTCTTCCCTTGGGGGGAAATCCACACATCAAAGTAAGGCTTTCAATGTACAAAATCATCACAGCTCTACTGTGCATGAGGAGTGGGCACATGGGAGGGCGTCACACCCCTGGAGCATAGCAGAGCTGGGCTCTGTGCCAGTTCTGCATAACACAGCTCTGCATAGTGATGGGGCTGGGGAAAGGACAAGCATGGCTGCCAAGTCCATGTTCATGTCAGTGCAGAGAAGAGCACGGAGGTCATGCCACATCCAGCCCCAAGGCTGAACTAGCAGCTGTGGAGGGGTACAGCAGTGGTTCTCAACCTTTCCAGACTACTGTACCCCTTTCAGGAGGCGGAATTGTCTTGTGTACCCCAAGTTTCACCTCACTTAAAAACTACTTGCTTACAAAATCAGACAAAAATACAAAAGTGTCACAGCACACTATTAATGAAAAATTGCTGACTTTTTAATTATACGGTAAAAATGAGAAAATAAATCAATTGGAATATAAATACTGTACTTACATTTCAGTGTATAATATATAGAGCAATACTAACAAGTCATTGTCTGTATGAAATTTTAGTTCATACTGACTTCACTAGTGCTTTTCATGTAGCCTGTTGTAAAACTAGACAAATATCTAGATGAGTTCATGTACCCCCTGGAATACCTCTGAGTACCCCCGGGGGTACACATACCCCTGGTTGAGAACCACTGGTTTACAGGATTGCCCTTCAATCTTTATACAGGAAGAGGTGACAGTGGTTTCCATTCCATAGACCCCACACAGAAAGACTATTTCTGTGCAGGGGAAGACGGCAAAACATTTACCCTTAAAGAATGACAACAAAGTGTGGAGTTGTCTTCCTGATAGGATTGATACCAATGACCAGAAATGAACCAGCTGCTACAATGAATTACTGGGTAACCTTCAGGAAAAGCAGGGGTACCAGATTCATTCTATTTTATTTTTAATTTTGCTCCATGATATAAGGTCCAGTCTACTGCAGACTTCAGTATGATGTCAATGAGAGTTTTGCAGAAGTATAGAATATGGCCTTTATATAGTGACTATTACCATTACCTATTAATGACAATTATTTAGTGGCCAGATTTTCAAGAAAGCCCAGAACCCAATAGTTCCCACAGAGAACATTCCCATTGAGAATACGTTTGCTCTATTTTGTTGTTTGAGAACAATGGTAGTTGCTAGGTGCTGAGGTCTTTCTAAAATCTGGCCCAAAGTGTGTTACTATCATATCACTCAGTGCGAAAATATGCTACCTTTAGTAACACCACATTTTCTGCCCTTTGTTTCTCTTCCTTCCTCTTATTTCTGTTTCTCTCTCCCTTTCCTATCTTTGGGCACTCATCTTTTTTCCCCCTTCTGTATTTCTCTGCCTCTAACAGCTCCCAATTCCTACTCTTTTCCCATCTCCATCTGCTAAAATGATCAGCAATGAAGTAATTAATATTGACATTCAGAGTATCATCATCATTAGGCTTGAGTTAACATCTCAATTAGATAAATGGGGGACAAACAAGTTCACACCTCTCAGAGCCATTGTCCTGAGCTGTCCACTTGCAGGCTTTGGCAGACAACACTGCATTGGTTTGAACTCATTTCAGATTAGGAAACTTTTCTTGACAATTATGAAGGCTAAAAGCTTAGTGAAGGGAGTGGAGGGTTCAAGTGAAAGATTAGATACATTCAGATTCATCAGTATCAAATAGGCCACAAAAATCCATCCTGTGGGCAGGATACAGCTTCTGAGTTATTTGACACCAGTGATGTAAAGCTGCTAAATATAAAATATATATTGGAAGGGGGACATTTCCACCAAGATGGCAACAAAAGTCACCAAGAAATACCAACAAATAAGGGGGTGAGGGAACAGAAAATAACAACCCAAAAGCCAAAAAACACAAAGTATGTGTCTTTGGAACTAGCAGCATGAAGAAACAGTGAATCTAAATTTGATTTGTTGATCCACTTCTTCTTGGAACCTGCGCCCAAACATGAGTAATCCTATGATGATGAATAACACGAATCCTATGTTAACTCATTTCTCTGCCAAGCATAACCAGAGGCAAAATTTCTAATAGGAGGTGCTATTCTCTCCAACCTTGAAATCTAAAATTAATTTCAGCCTAAAAAGAATTTCAGGTAAAATGACTGTACCAAAATATGTTGTATGCAGTGTTGTTGTAGCTGTAGCACTCCCAGGACATTAGAGAGGCAAGGTGGGTGAGGTAATATCTTTTATTGGACAAAGTTTTTGAGTTTACAAGAGCTCTTCTTCAGGTCTGTGGGTGAAACTATTTCTGAAGAAATGATATATGCATGAAAACATACAGATAGAGAAAGATAGAGAGAGATGCATATAAGATCATAAGAACTATGCTGCCAAAATCTTGATTTACCTGTAGCCTGATTTAGTAGCAGGATGGAAATTGGGTTCAACTGCTTTGTTTTGCAGAGGCCATTGCAAAATTGACCAGAGATCAAACACATATCAATTTCTTTCCTATGCACATTGAAAGAAAAAAAAGCTTGCAGACCTAAAGCAGTCAATAATCCAACAGGATGACTATCAGAACTCTTTGTACCGGTACACAATCTCTATCTTGATGTGACACCCGTTTATGTTTGGGTAGTTGAAGTCACCCATTCCTGTTCAAATTAATATCACTTATGCATGTGCATAGCTGCCAAACAAATCTGAATGTCAGATCATTCTAATTGATGGGGGTCAGGAGCAGCTTTCACTTCTATCAGTTAAGAGGGGGGAAAACAAAACAAAAAACAAAATTACAATCACAATCTCTGTCCAACGTGCTCAACTCAAATCTTGTTTGCTGCACTGGATAGTTTTCTTTCTAAAATTGATATTAAATTAATGGACAACATTGATCTGATGGAACTGTCGACAACTTTTTTGACATTGCTGCACTGGACAGGCTTGCTTGGAATTGTACAATTCAGTTATCTGCAGAGTTGGAATCATTTCAGTTCTGTCTATCTGGGGAGACAGTTTACACTCTCCCACCCTCAAAAATAGAGAGAGAGAGAGAGAGAGAGAGAGAGAGATGTGTTGATAGGACTCATCTAAACTGCCTGCTCGCTATACTTGGAGACGTTTTGAAATTGATAGATATAGGGTTAGTTTTACCTACTGGAAATGCTACAAATTAATATATTTTCCTCCAGTTTAATGTGGAGGGGGGACGGAATTAATTAAGAAACACTGGTAGAGACTAACGCCTGACTGACATCTTAGTTAAGACAAGTAAACCTGAAATACTCAAAGTCTTCCATCTTGAGGAAGCTGTTGATTGATTTGGTAGGATGAACATTCATTCATACACATCTCCTCCAAGTGATTTTTGCCATGTTCATTAGTTATTCTTTATTATAATCTTAAAGAAAAACATTCTCTGCATTTCTCTCCCATCAGCTAAAATGATTCTGCATGTTACATTTCCTTTGATTCAGTAATTGATAATCACAAAAAATGGAACAGAAAATATTCATAGAGGCTGTGGGTGTGCTATACAATTTATCACATCTTCAAAGCACTTCACAAAGATTAATTAATCCCCACACCACTTCTGTGAAGCAGGTAAGCATTGGTTACCCCATTTTGCAGACTAGGAAACTGAGATACAAAGAGGTTAAGGGTAAAATTATCAAAAGCATAGTTTTTGGTACCTAACTTGAACAATGAGGACTAGGATTTTCAGAGAATTTGAGCAATCCCCTAGCTCCCATTGACTTTAACTGGAGTTGTGGATGTTCAGCATCTCTAAATAACGGACTCAAGTGGGCTACAGGAGTGCAAAGTTGGGCACCCAAATCAGCTGATGCTTTTAATAATTTTAGCCTAAGTTAGCTAAGGCCATAGTGGAAGTCCATGCCAAGATTAAAACTCAAAACAATTTGGCTTCTAGTCCAGAGTTGTGACCATTAGACCAGTCCTATGATCTACAAATTTTGTTCTGTGCAACAAAAGATTCAAATGTCCATACAAACACACCAGTTAGTTGTCAATACACAAGACAGTGTCATAACTGAAAAATACACAGAAGAGATTAAATTGACCACATTTTATTACACAATAAAAATACTGACAACATTTTCAGAACACAGGTACCTAAAATTAGTCTCCTTATTTAGGCACCAGAATTTCAAAACTGCGACGTATCCAGGACCTCTCAAAATCAGTCCAGTTATTAGGCATATAACTATGAATTTAGTAGCCTAACTTTATGCAACCATTTTTCAAATTCTTGGCTTATGCATTGTCATTTGTGTAACCTTTTTGAGATACACATGTATATGGCACCAATGTACAAATAACTGGCTACTGATAGAATATAGACCCCTCTGACAAAAAAATATGCAAATTGACCAAAGACTGGATGTTTTTGCAAATTTAGACTGCAAAGATTTTGCATATAAAATAGTTTAGGATATTGGAAAGCATGGATTCCGTGTTGAGGCCATGTGTTTAATGTCTTCTGTCACAAAGAATATGATTTAGTTGAATTACAGTTGATTGTTGGAGATGTCAGTTTCCATTAACTAAAGAAAGAATTCACTAGAAGATACTACCTTATGCTCACATATTTCTGTAGGAGAGCTCTTAACCCCTTGGTGACAGGAGTCAGGACTTATCAACCCAAAGTGCTCATGCAAAATACATTAGTGCCTAATGGCAGGAGATCTGGATCAATCAGCAGCAAGGAAGTTAATTTACTAAAACATCTTCTCATCTGTCCTTGTTTCTTCTTTCAGAGGTAAATGGCCCAAGAATCCCCTGGCCAGATACTCTTTTAGTATTTTCATCACCATTCCCTCTAGTGCCTTCTTTTACTCTGCAAGACCACTACCAGTGCAGCTCTATACCTAAGGGATATTCAAAGAGCTATCCCATGGATCTAACAGCTTCTCAAGCAGGTGCAATGATCCGATGCCGCCATTTTGGAAAGGCAGCCAGTCAAGCAGGTGGGTGGCAGCAGTGAAGAGAGGTGGTGGAGAAAAAATGCTGGAAGATCAGCAATGGCCAGCATTCTTAGTAGCCACAATGCCAGTCAGCCTTGGGGAAGAGCCTGCCAAATGATGGGATACAGGGGGGAGTGAAGAGGCAGGCTTGTAAGGTAAAGAGAGGTGGCTGGGAGCAGGAGGAGAGATAGGCATGGGGGATGGGGAAGGGAGAGAGATGGCAGAGGAAAGCTGGTTCAATGAAAAGAAAGCAGCGCTGTGAAGTGAATCCTTTGACCACTGCGCTGAAACATTTAATTAGCTCTTGTTGGTTTAATCTGCCCCTGCCTGGGAAGGCAGGTGAGTTGCTGCGGAAGAAGCAGAGGGTGTTAGGAGGCTGAGCAGGGGCAGTACAGAAGGATTCTGAGGCTGAGAATGGGGAATAGGATTATGGCTGGTTACTACAAAGTGTGGGGAAATTCAGGGACAAAGTTGAGTTGGGTAGGGGTTGGGAGAGGAGCTGGTGCTACAAATGGTGCCAGCCATTTCCCCCTGATATGTCTCCTCTGCAGACTGTTGAAGGCAGAGGGAGCAGAGGGTTGAGCCTGCTGCTGTTGCCAGCAGGGTCTTCCACAAAAGTTTTGGTGGCCTGCAGGGGCAGACACTTCCCTTTTTGGAGAATGTCAGAGAAAACAGGCAAGGATGGTGTTTGAGCACTCAACTCTGAATGAAAGAATTACCACCACAGTTAGAGGGGCTTAGGAGCTAAATGTAGATCTTGCTAGCATGGTTCCAATCCAGCATGGAAAGACAACTGTTAATTGAGAATGACAGTCAGGGCCGCTCTAGGCACCAGCGTTCCAAGCATGTGCTTGGGTCGGCACTTTTCAAGGGGCGGCACGCCGGCCTTTCCCCCCACCCCCCTCCTTCTTGTTGCTTGGGGCGGCAAAAAACCTGGAGCCAGCCCTGATGATAGTAACACTGACATGCAGCATTGGGAAGGGGAACTTCCCCATTTCATGGATTCATTTTTTTCTCTCCTTTAAATGGACTCTACTGTTTAACTGCACAATACAATGCCCAAATTGCAAAGCCCTATTCATTAATTTCTTTATTTTCCCAAACACTCCCCCACTCACATAAAAACAAAAACAAACACACCTAGAATCAGTCATAAAAATGGATCACTTAAGGAAAGCCTCCCATTATGGAAAATGAAAGCAGGGGAGTGTTTCTCTGGAAAACCAAAGGTGAATGTTGGAAGTCTGTTTAGCACAGGTTTGTACTACTTATCAATCATTATGTTTAAAGAATATTCTTTCTTACCATAATGCTTGCCAGAGTAATAACAACTCAGTCATCCAAGAATTACCCTATATGTAGTTTTAAATCACTTGTTCCATTAACTTGTTTTGTTTTTTTCTAAAAGCATTCCCTTGTGTGCTGTAAAATAACGTTTTTTATTTTAACCAAAAAAAATCTTTTAATTTCAAAGAAACTAGTTACCTGGATAGCAAAAAATAAATAAATAAAAGCCTCTCTCTGAATCTGTTCTGTAGCTTAAAATATCAGAGCTCAATCCATGAATTTATTTGCTAAATGTGAAATGTGGTTTCTGACATGTTTTCAACTCATTAAAGTTCCTTTTAATTCCACAAATAGATACCCAATTCTTTCTTTTTGAGCCCACCAACTAAACATGCAGTGACAGGGCCTTTCTAAGCAGCACATTAAGTCATAAATAAACATTTTATTTCAAGAATAGTAATCTCTGAGCGGCTGCTATCTTGTATTTCACTGAAATATGAGGAGAAGCAGCAATACTTGAGTTACATGGGCACTACAATATTAATCACATACATTCACAATACCAGTATATTCTCATGACTGATTTTTAGAGTTGCTTGAGATTTTAGCCAAAAAAAACAAAAAAACAAAAAAACAAACAAAACCCAAAAAAAACCCCACCCACCTTTCATTCACTTTAACAGGAATTCTGTGTCTAAATTCCCAGGCAGTGCTTTGAAAATGTAGCAACTCAATGGTCTGACTTAAACACACAAACATACAGATAATGGGTGAAATTGATCCTTGTGCAGGTGGCTAGCACAAGACCTAGCCCCACATAAGTCTCACTTAAACCCTCAAAAGAGGGCTGCACAGAACTTGTGCCGCTCCTCCTCACAGGGTGAATTTTAGCCACTAAGAGAAATTCCATCTTTAACTCCTTTCATTGTGCCTTAGGAAAATGAAACAGAAAAGAAGGTTCAACTGTAAGATTAACTCATGATTCAAGACTCCTGAAAGTGTGCGAGTACAGGGTGGAAGTTTAGGATTCAGTCCTACAATTCTGATGGCGTGTTGTACTTGCAGAGTTCATGCAGGACTAGGTCCTAGTCTTAACCCGGAAATCCCTTACTTGCGAGTCTGGTTATAGTAAACTCATTAAGGTTATCTGAATGTGGCACCAAATTCTCAGCTGGTGTAACTCCGCATAGCTCCATTGAGTTCAATGGTGAATAGCTGGTCCATAGATTTTTCTCATGTGTATTCCATCTACATCACTCAATGGTACAAAAACAAAGCAGTGCACATGCTAATTCATTTTTAGACTATTGATGACCTTTGATCTTTGTTTGTTTGTTTTGGAGCGATTACAGAGATGTTTTTTGTCATGAAAAAATGCTACCTCATTTTTAGAAAAAGTAATTGTGGTTGCACAGCAGATAGTTTATAATACAGTAGAACCTCAGTTACAAAAACCTCAGGAATGAAAGCTGTTCATAATTCTGAACAAAACATTATGGTTGTTCTTTCAAAAGTTTACAACTGAACGTTGACTTAATACAGCATTGAAACTTTACTATGTAGAAGAAGACCATCTTAATTTAACCATCTTAATTTAAATGAAACAAGCACAGAAAGTTTCCTTTCCTTGTCAAAAAAAATTTAAACTTTCCCTTTATTTGTCTAGTAGTTTACGTACACAGTACTGTACTGAATTTACTTTTTTTTTGGTCTCTGCTGCTGCCTGATTGCATACTTCCAGTTCCAACTGAGGTGTGTGATTGACTGGTCAGTTCGTAACTCTGGTGTTCATAACTCTGAGGTTGTACTGTAGTTAATAGATGGCCATATGAATTGCAAAAAAGGTACATGCTAAAAAGAAACTCAGTGCTGAGTGCATTATTAGTATTTGTGTTCCAGTAACACCGAAAAGCCTCAATCAGCAATTCGGAACTCCTTGTGCTAGACACTATACACATAAAACAAAAACATCTGTGCCCAAAAGAACTTACAATCGAAGGCTCTGAATGTTCAAAAACTCATGCATGACCTAAACGTTATGCACAGGAGTAGTACTGTTTACTTCAATGGCCTACTCCTGTGCATAAAGTTAAGTCTTTGTAGGATTGGGGACCTAGCAATATCTCATTGGAACTATTGGTCTACAAAATTATATATTTTCTTCTAAATTTCTTGCAAATTTAGTGCTTGTGGAAAGTTTTTGGAGACTGAAGGACATGTCAAGATTGATATTCAACTGGACAGGTACAGAATAGCAGCGGCACATGCTTCCCTGATCAATCCTGCCAACCTGCCTCATGACTGAGCTGGAAAGGATGAGAGAATAGTTCACACCCCCAACTACACTCATGCATTGGCCTCGCTCCTAAGAATGTCAATTGGGTTGCCAAAACCTACAAATTCAACTGTGGATTTTTTTGTCTTGGTATCAAACAGAATTTACTCTCGACGCTTATGGGAAATTTGAAATATCTTAATACCAGCTCCCATCTATTATAAACTGTCCTAATCCTACTGCTTTCATGTGTTAAATCTCTACTAGGCTCCTCTGCCCATTAGTCGTGAGTTACATTAATGAAATAAAAAAAAATTGGTGAGCTCGTCACACATAATCTAGCCCACCCAAGATGGTCCATAAAATAAGCAGAAAAAAGAGGCAATTGCACAGCTTTTGCTGAATTATTACTGGAACAGAGATAGCAGACCACAAGTTGGAGGGTTTTTCTATATATGTAAAAATGTTGTAAAGATAAGCAGTAATGATTACAAGTAACCAATAATGGAATGTACCATCATTCACTCTTAGGGTACATCTACACTTTGAGCAGCAGGTGAAATTCCCATCTTGAGGAGACATATCCATGCTACCTCTGAATGAGCTAGTGCACTAAAAATAGATGTGTACCCACAGCAGCATGAGCAATAGGAGGGACTAGCTGCCCTGAATACAATCCTAGCATCTTGGACAGGTATGTACTCAGGGCAGCTAAACTCTCCAGCCGATAGGGTTGCCAACTGTCTAATGGCACAAACCCAAACACCTTTGCCCCGCCCCTGCCTTGAGGCCCCACCCCTTCTGAGGCCCCACCCCATTCACTCCATCCCCCTCCCTCCGTCGCTTGCTCTCCCCCACCCTCACTCACTTTCACCAGGCTGGGGCAGAGGGTTGGGGTATGGGAGGGGGTATGGGGTGCAAGCTCTGGAAGGGAGTTTGGGTGCAGGAGGGGGCTCAGGGCTGGGGTAGGGGGTTTGGGTGCTGGAGGGGGTTGGGGTGCTGGCTCTGGGAGGGGACTCAGGGCTGGGGTAGGGGTGCGGGAGGGGAGGAAGCGTGCAGGCTCCGGCCGGGCAGCGCTTATCTCGGGTGGCTCCCGGTCGGCAGCGCAGTGGGGCTAAGGCAGACTCGCTGCCTTCCCTGACCCCGTGCTGCTCCTGGAAGCGGCCAGTATGTCCCTGCGGCCCCTGAATGGGGGACCAGGGGGCTCCACGCCTTGCCCCTCCCTGCAGGCACCACCCCTGCAGCTCCCGTTGGCCACAGTTCCCAGCCAATGGGAGCTGCAGAGTTGGCACCCGGGGTGGGGAAAGCACGCAGAGACCCCCTGCCCCCTCCCAGAGGCCACAGGGACATACTGGCCACTTCCAGGAATAGCGTGGGGCCAGAGCAGGTAGGGAGCCTGCCTTTCCCGCACTGGACTTTTAGCGACCTAAAATCTCCTGGTTTGGCTTCAGTAGCTTCCGGGAGATAGAGCCTGATTCCGGGAGACTTCTGGAGAAACCACAAGTGTTGGCAACCCTACCAGCCAATCACACTGGTAAATATATACTCTATATTTAGCCTGCTCGTTCAGTCAGAGTTGGCGCAAGTATGTCTCCTCAAGCTGGAAATTACAGCTCCAGCTTGAAGTGTGACATCCACTTAGAACAGGGGCGGGCAAACTTTTTGGCCTAAGGGCCGCATCAGGTTTCATAAATTATATGGAGGGCTGGTTAGGGGAGGGGGTCGTGGCCCGGTCCCCACTTCCTATCTGCCCCCCTGGGGACTCCTGCCCCATCCAACCACCCCTTCTCCCTGTCCCCTGACTGCCCCCTGCTGCCCCATCCAACCCCCACTCCTTCCTGACTGCCCCCCAGGGGCCCCTGCCCCCATTCAACCCCCTATTTCCCCCCAACCACCATCCACACCCCCGCCACCTGACCACCACCCCAAACTCCCCTGCCCTCTATCCCACCCCACCCCCCGTCCCCCTCTCCCTACCCACTTACTGCACTGCCTGGAGCACCGGTGGCTGGCAGCGCTACAGCTGCGCCACCCGACTGGAGCCGGGCCACGCTGCCGCCTCCACCACCATGCAGCACAGAGCACCAGTTCAGGCCAGGCTCTGCAGCTGCGCTGCCCCAGGAGCTCACAGCCCCGCCGCCCAGAGCATTGCGCCAGCAGTGGAGCAAGCGAGCTGAGGTTGCGGGTGAGAGGGAACAATGGGGGAGGAGCTGGGCCAGGAACTCGGGGACTGGGCAGGATGGTCTCGTGGGCTGGATGTGGCCCACGGGCCATAGTTTGCCCACCCCTGGCTTAGAAAATGGGGATGAAATACATGAAAATCCTAGAGTGAGAAGCGGGATGTCATCAGCATCTAAGTGCAAGTCCTAGTCAATGTAGGAAATTGTCATGACAGCTACTCCAGAGTGATATTTGACCTCTGGTTAGGAGTTCTAGTTCCAGAAGGAAAAGTAAGGGAGAGCTGGAGGCAGCTTCGTCCAAAGCCCTTTCACATAGTAAAGGCAGAGGTATTCAGGCTACTGGAAGTATATCTAGACATTGGTTTATCCATCCTTTGGTCTTGCTATGATAACTCCAGCATGGGCAGCCATTTGGCACTCCTGTGCCAGCAGTACTTGCAACCCCTTTACTCCCTCTTTCAATTCTGCCTCCTCTGGCTGACCTCATTCCAGTCTTAACTTAACCAGTGTTCTCAAAGCTCACACTTTATGCAACAGAACATCACGGAGACACAGGAAAGGTCCACAACATCCTCCTCCAAGTTCCCTCATAGAGATCAGATTTAGCTCTTTCAGTAATGACAAATACAAAATCACCCTCATTAGGAGAGCCAAACTGGACTGGTTTTCACAGATGTGAGAAATTCTACAAGATATTTTCGGGCCATTAAAGCCCCTTTATAAAATATATTTTATCACAGGTGATAACTGCAGAAGGCAATGTGTCCATTGAATTCAGTGGGCTGGATCAGACCTTAGATTTCCATAACATATATCTACAGTTACACCAGGAAAAAAAAGACACACAACATAGACCTGGCAGGTATTTAGGCCAGGATTCAGCAAAGTACTTAAACATCTTCTTGAAGTTTTAAGAATGGGGTTAAGGGCTTTGCTGAGTAGAGACAGACTTAAGCACATGCCTAAGTACTTTGCTGAATTTGGGCCTTAACTGTTTCTATGACACCTCAGATATCCTGAACAGGGCGGGTGCAAGGATGTTTCATGCCCTAGGCGAAACTTTCATCTTGCGCCTCCACCCCCCTCCCCCCCCCCCCGTGGCAGCTCTCCTCAGCTCAGGGAGCCGTGCAGCAGCTCCCCGCCCCAGCTCACCTGTGCTCCACCTCCTCCCCAAGCACGCCGTCGCCGCTCCACTTCTCCCGCCTCCCAGGCTTGCGGCACCAATCAGCTGTTTGGCGCTGCACGCCTGGGAGGGAGAGAAGCAGAGTGGGGCGGCATGCTCAGGGGAGGAGGTGGAGCAGAGGTGAGCTGGAGCGGGGAGTTCCCCTGAGTGCCGCCGCCCCTCCCCTTACTTGCTGCAGGCGGCCCTCCCTGCGCCCCCCTGCCCCAGCTCCCTCCGCCTAAATGCCGCCGCCGCCTGGGGCAGCTGAAGATCCAGCCGCCGCGGTCACCACTGAAGGACCCAAAATGCTGTCCCCCAAATGCTAGTGCCCTAGGCAACCGCCTAGGTCACCTAATGGGTTGCACTGGCTCTGATCCTGAACAAAAACAGCTTCTCGTTGCTTGATTTTATCACTGCTAAGCAATCTCTTCTCAGTTGCAAATAAGCTAATAAATGCAGAAGCATGCTACTGTACCAACAAAAAGACACCATTGCTTCTTTTAGTTAACTGCATACCAAAAATGCCTCATCAATATTTTGCTCTGTGTAAGAACTGTGTGGCACCAGAATTTAAATAGGTTTTCCTTTTTTTAAGCTACATTAATAGTAATAATGCTAAAATCTTAAGAACTAGTAATATTATCCCTCTATAATTACACTGATTAAACACAGCATAAGAGACCATAAAGATGGAGGCATAATGTTTTATCTAAAACTTTTTTTAAATGACCATAAAATGACTATAAAGCCCAAGGTGACAAAATTAATATCACAAGCTTGATTTTATGGGGTTCTCTGATGCCTCTTCCCCTTCTAACAATATCGTGCAATGGCAGCAGAATTTCTTCAGAGCAGCAGAGAAAATGAGAACTAAGTATAAAAAATGTTGCAACAAGAGAGGGAGGTCAGCTTAGTCCACTGTTCCAACTGAGAATATTTCTGTGTTCAGTGCTTCAGGCACGTGCCAATATAATCTATTAGAACGTCTGAGCTCTGAACACACAACTCACAATGCGTAATATTTGTTTCCTCTCATTTCCCTTTCCTTTTATAAGTACACTGTATGACTTTGCAGTGGTAAAGCAAGAAATCAGCACCCAAGAGCAGTCACATCTATTTTCTGAGTAATGATCTAACAAGAGATCCAAGGATTTTCATACTGGGTGACCAGTGCTATTATAAAGATTAAATAACATGACAAAGTCCCAAGAAAAATTCTTACTAAGAACTAATATTATGCCAAAAAAAATCTAATATTGAAAATCTACAAGGTCTTCAAAAATATAACGGATTGGATTAAAGGGGTTTTTGATTTAACAAAAAACATTAGAGATTTTTCTGACCTAAGGACAGGATAAATTCATTTTGAGAAATATTTTCTTGATTCTTTGAATTATATGTTTAATTAGTTTTATTACACATAATTACTGAAATGTATCATAATTATTTGGCACATTTCAAGAAATATGGTCTCACTTCATTTAATTATATGATTAATTAACTATGGTATGTAATTGCTAAACTTCAACAAGATTATTAAGTTTTGGCTTAAAAAAAAAAAAGTAGACAGGGACATTCAGGCACAACTATCTTTACTCAAGCAAGTAGTCCTGTAAAAGCCACATGTATAAGTCCAGCAGGGTTGAGCTCACAATATGTACGATGCTTGTGTATATTCTTTTTAGGTGCTTGTGTGTGTTATATTTGCTATATTACTCCTGGGTTTGGAGAAAGAAAAACAGAAATGAATGTGGATTTTTTGTAAAGCTGATGTTGCTTTGTTACATACATTTTTGATTGCCATAAAAGTCAACATGTAGTTGGAAAAAGTTTGCTGTCTGATATGTCATTTATTGAGCCACTTCCTTGGTCCAGGAGACAGCAACACAAAAGGAACTTAAAGCTGCCCTAAAACGGCAGCTAGGGATTCCCCTGTTGGTGTAAGCCTGGGGCAGCCACATCACAGGTGATATGGGATGGAGGCAGCATAACCGGAGCACACCATCTACCAATGATCTGAGACTGTCAGAATGGCTCGCAGGAGGCCTCTCCAGCAGGCATAAATTAAAGTAGTCCCTGTGTCCTATCTAACTTATGCCAGGGGTCAAACCAGCCCCCAGCTTTCCCCAGGATCGAAAGGAGGGTGGACAGAAAAGTGACATAACAGCATCTCTGATAACCCCTCTGGTGCACCAAGCAGCTCTCTGTTACACACAAGGGTGCAACTCACAACATACCGGGCAAATATGTAATTTATACACAAGAAGACAACTGTCAAAAAATCACAGTATGTTAGCAAAACTACTGGTTTATTTGTTTTTCACCTTTTATGATATTAATTCCCCCCATAACGAAGAGAGTGTAAATGAATAACGGTATCTATCTCATTACATTCCTCAGTAGAAACAAAAATATATGTTATGGAGGTTTTACATGCATACCAAATAATCAAGTCTGTCCACAAGGAGATTTTTGTAACACAAGGATTAGTTTAAAAAAATTCTAAGTGTTGGTAATTTAGGAAATTAGGGTGTCTTTATTTGTGATACTTTTAATATGAATTGATTGTCTATGTTTGTAACGTGTTCAAGAATTATTTTGCAAAATTGTCTCATCTTAACTGAAAATGCATAAACACAGCCAGCCCTCAATCAACAAAATGTATTCCTGCATTTCAGAAGAAAATAGCAGTCATTTATTAGAAATATCCTTCCCACTTTTCACTGGGTTTATGGAACTATTTAATACCTGGCACACAATCTCAGGATTTCAGTTGCATGCTAGACACTCCTAATCCAACTAGCACTGCCAAGAATCGAACCAAAGTCTGTCTAATGCAGTAGGATCTATAAGCCAGTCCCAAATGACACTTTAAAAAAAAAATCAATCTTTTTTTAATCCCCATTTTCCCCTAAATAACAAACTACTGATGTCTTTACAGACTCATTAGGTGCCTATTCTGCAGGCCATCCTGTCTAGCTGATTAGCGAGCAAGATAAGCAACCAGGTATGGGGAGTTGTATAGCTGGATCAGTGTCTGGCTGTCTGTGAGGCAAAATTGAGACCAGGGGCTATATTCATCAGTGCTTTATCAAGTGAATCAACACATGGATATATTTTTACTGCCCCTTTGCACCTATACAGCAAAACATCATTCAGAGGAAAGCGCAAATCTCTACTTGGGATTCATGCTGTGAACCAGTGGCGTTGGAACAATTTTTATACTGGGTGTACTGACAGCCATTGAACCAAACTGTAAACCCTCTATATGATGGAAAGCACTTCAAGCCAGGGTATGCACAGCACCCCTAGAACCCCTAGTTCCAGCACCTATGCTGTGAATTCTCTCCTGGACTTGGGCACCTAAGCCCTTTCTTTTTAAAAAAAACAACCACGCATAATGTGGAGGAGGAGGTGGTGGTGGTGCTGCCTCCTCTTTTCCCTCTCCCCCCAAAAATGTTTACCTCAGTGTTTAGGGCACTCACCTGGGATGTGGGAGACCCAGGTTCAAATTCCTGTTTCCGTGACTATTAAATTATTTATACAAAGTGAAACAGCTTCAACAGATGAAACTGAGAAAGACCCTCCCTAGAATAACCCCATGCCGCCTGGGAGCACTATCCTAAGAAGTCAGAAACACGGGTTCAAATCTCTGTTCCTCATTATACAGAAGGGGATTTGAACCTGGATGAGTGTTCTAAGCACTGGGCTAAAGGTTATAAGTGACCTGGGACCACCACCACTTTCTCCTCCAATTGTGTTTTGTGTGGAGCCCACTCTATTAGGTAGCCTCTGAGAACACCTACTGGATCAGGTGAGAATTGGGAGAACGCCTAGACTGAGGATCCCACTCGGGTGCCAGATGTCAGGATTCAGGTGGCTGTGCGAATGGTCACTGGCAGACCATTAGGCACCCAGGGACTTTATCTATGGAAACATAGGCACATAGGGACTATAGGGGCCTACAGGGTTAGGTGACATGCTGAATAGTGGTTCTGAGAATCTGAATTTTGGATTTAGCAAAACCGGGATAGTGAACTAAAGTGATAGTTCAGCTCCTAAATCCCTTTGTGGCTCTAGACCTATGTCTTTGCAGACAGGGTTACAGCCCCTGAGTTTAAAGTGGCTCAGAAGAAGAGCACTAAATTCCTATGCAGTACCCTAGATGCTGGCACCATCTTACAGTCTTCCTTCCTTCTACATGCTGAAGAAGTTTAGGGCACCTGAAAATAAGTTCTTCTTCCTACAAAAAAAACAAACAACCTCCCCCGGACCCAACACTTCATATAAATATTTGGAAAGACTTTAAAATAAATGCATATTTTATTACTACTGAATTACAATAGCAATCCTATAGAAGTACTTCTGACGCAAAACAAGCTCTCATGATTAATTTTAACAAAACATTCAGTACAATAATAATGTGCCATAATGATTTTGGCCATTATTTTAAAGTGTTACTAAACAATCAATCGCTCTGAAAACAGAGCTAGGCCTTATTGTAGGATTTAGATTTAAAAGAGCACATAACACTTAAGACATTACATTATATGAATCATAGCAAACAAGCCCAACAGAAACGTTTACAGAGGCACAAACAAAGAAGATCTGCAAAAGGAATCAGTTTATCATAAACAATACAAATATTTACTCTATTATTTAATGTGTGCCCAGCACGTCTGTCCTTAATGTAGCATTAGCTGACATCAGGCACATGCCATATGTGCAAATAATTAATTCAAATTATGTTTTCTTCCAGCGTGTTGTCTTAGAAATGAGCTGAATTAATGTAAAGATATATTCAGCCACAAATACTGTGATGATCTCTCCATGTAACAATCTAGCCATGTTTGCCTTTATGACTACATAGTTTTTAATACTTCATCCTCATTGTTATTCCAGTGCCAAGGGCTGATGGTATTTGAAATGCTCCTACAGCGTTCCTTATGTAATCATTGGGATGACTAACAGCGATTAAAAACCTGACTTGGCTAAAGATTTTCTTCAAATAGCAAAATCTTAAGAACAAGTCCACACTCTTTAAACCAAAAAACTAGCATTAAATGTGCTTCCAATATATACAGTAGGGCTATCATTATAGGTTCCCAGAATGGAGAGAGAGATCAATTATCCCTATATCCTTCGGTGTTTTTCAGTTAAGAGGCTGGTAGATTATTTATAATAAAGATACATGTAGTCTATGAAGGAATTCCTGTCAGCAATTATACTGTACCTTACCTCAGTGAGTTACTGCATTGTAAAGTTCTGTTTGTATGGCATTTCAAATGGCAATTCGCTTAACAAAAAAGTTATGCTCAGACACAAAGTGCTACATAAAAAAAAGTTATAAGCACTTAACAAATCTTGAAGGCCATACGTTCCTTTTACGCCATTCTATAAACCTCTATTCAGATACCTACTGCAATATCAGCAAGATACTATTTTACTTCTGTGCTCTCCTTTGCATAAATTTTCTATGGTCTACTCTTCATACCTATGGACACACCGCTCTTCCCTTCAGTTACACAACTCCTGGGTTGGGGAGGACGTCATTTGAAAAAACAAATCCTACATCCCAACATTAGCCTTAAGAATCCCATTTACAACTGCTGCAACAGCTAGCCTTAATTACACTGGCCATCTAAATAATACTTCAAAGCATTTTTGACTGTATTGGGAGACCCAGCAGTAAGGGACAGGGAAAGAAATTAGGGGTATGGGGCCTTATCAGCATTTGTGACAACTTTTTACAGTGCCTAGCACAATGGGGTCCAATCTGGTTGTGGTTTTAAAATGCTACCCAATTATAAATATTCAATAATAATAATAAATAGTGGGGCTAAGAAATCACACTCCTGGTCAGACATTTCCAAGCTCCTTCATTTTAGTCTCAAAGTTACTTCCATTCCATGCAAATTTTGTGTTGCCTCACTGAGGTTACAGAACAAGTTATTTCCACTGAAGGAATAAATCCTGCAGAATTTTAAAATTTCTGCAAGAATTTTATTTAATCCCTCATTTTGGGTCTTTGTCACACATCAGGCCCAAGATTTGGGCCTTGACAGGTTAAACGGATATGATGCTGGTGCCTTAGGTCAAGGTATTTAGGTGCTTAAAGATGCAGATAATCATCTTAAAACCAAAGAAGGAGAATTATTTAGAGCAGTGAAAGGTAGTATGCCTAAAGAGAACAGGATGAAATTTAGGTAAAAGCACCATTGCTTGGGATGGTTAGAGAGAATCTGGCCAAAGCAATAAAAAATATACTGTAGGGAAATATCCTGGGCATTACATAACATATTGAACAACCAAAATAGAGTAATGGACAAGTTGTAATCCTGTCCACACTTATAAGCTTACAGCAGCACAGCTGTACCGATACCGTAGCCGCGTTATGCCAATGGGAGAAAGCTCGTTCATCGACATAATAAAACCAGCTTAACGAGCAGCGGTAGCTGTCAGCAGGATAGCATTTCCTGACGACATAGCACACAAGCAGTTATGCCGGCAAAACTTCTGTCACTCAAGGAGGTGTTTTCTTTCACACTCCTGAGCAACAAAATTTTTGCCGACATTAGTGTTAGTGTAAATATGGCCCAACACAAGCTCAGTACTTGTAAACTACTTCACTGGAACCTTTTGTTTGACCATGTTTTCTCCACACTCAGTATATACAGACAGCAAATTATACAAGCTATAAATCATCTTACAAAGAATAAATAATATGAAGGAATAATGCCAAGGATATAACTAACTCCACTTTTATCATGCAGCACCAGTATTTAAATATGGTGTCAGCTTTGTATTGTTTGGATAATTCTGCTAAGACTAATCCAACACAACGTTTTTATATATAAAAGAACATAAAACATCAGAGTGGCCTTTTACACATATGAACTCCCAGTGACTGGAGGCATTTTCTGATGCATGTCAGTTCATGGAATTCATACTGTTTCTTCATATTCTTTTTCTTCATTAGTTTAAGCCTTAACAGAATTATTAACTATTCTTTAACCATCAAACATGTACTATGAGATAAGGAGCCACAACCACAGTAATCTACTCCTCAGCAAAGCATCTCAGATTGTGAAATAGATTTTGCCAGACCAAATGCAATGCAGCCATGCTCTGTGATTGCAGCAGGAAGGCATTTTGAGATAACAGACTGTCTGGGATATGCTGAGCTTTGCATCATAGCAATGAAAAGCCATGTATGTAGGGTCATTCCCAAGTTGGTATTTCCTAAAAGTGACCTTTATTTTGGGGCGACTATCTGTTTTCAAATGCCAGTTAATTCTAACATATGTCCTTCTAAAACAAATACCTCAATGCTATTTCATCTAAAATAAAGAAAGACAAGACTTTTAAAATACATAGGATGAGAAACCCAACCATGCCCAAACCACTGTGCATATATTATTGGGTAGAGGGAGGAGGAGAAGATAAGGAATCTGTAAGGTGGCTTTCACCTTCCAACATCTAAGGGGCTATTACAAACAACAGTGAGAAAAAAAATCATTCTAAAAAATGTAAAATACCTTGACGGTGTCCTTTTAAAGTCATAACTTATTATGTGAAATCAGCATTCACAAGCATAAATTTGTTTCTGTATAATTCACTGCCCAGTGACATTTGATTCCTTCCTAACGAATCTGTATTTAAGAGGAAAGTCATAAAATTGAAACAATGGCAATGACTGAGTAATTCATGGCTCAGTGCTATATTAGCAATTAATAAATCCACCCAGCAATATCCAGAAACCAGTCATCTGCCACTTTTTATTTATTTTATTTCATTTCATTTTCTGTATCTTGCATATCCTCCAGGGCACTCATACATGGTACCTTTACCTTCATTGCAGAAAACTAATAATTCCTCATTGTACTTCAGCATTTCAGGCATCATCTTTACTGCATTATTAAATGCACATGAAATAAATACTTCCCATAATGTAGTGGAGAGCACAGTACTTATGAACACTCCTCAACTGCTTCACAAATAGCTATCAGGTTTCTGGACCTCAAAGCGTTCATTTATATTTCATCATTCATGACAGAATTTTATTTATTTATTTGTATTTTGGTCACCTAGAAGCCCTATACCAAAGTGTATTTATCATCCTCCAAAGTCATGGGAGCCCTTGATACAGATTTATAAACCCAAAAGCCAAGGAGATATAAGGGGAAAACTGATCAAAGCAGCATATTCCTTCCATCCTAGCCAGCGGTGCAAGTAGGGTGGTACAGTCCGGTACGCCGTACCATTAAGATATTTATTGCCAGTACGCCATACCGGAAAGACACAGGAGCAGAATGTGGGGCTGCCGGGCAGCCCCATGCTGGCAGCTCCTCACAGCATAGCTGTACCACCCCCTGCCCCACCCCCAGCCCTTCCATGTAGTTGCATCTCCTGTCTGGGGTCTGTACAGCCCTGCTGGAGGACAGGGCTGGGGGAAGTACAATCGTGCTGGAGGAGCTGCCAGTGTGGGGCCGCCGGGCGGCCCCATGGTCTGCTTCTTTTGCCACTGTGGTTCTGGAGAGCCCTGCCATTCAGAAGTCTGTATCCAGCGCAGTGGGAGGACATAGGGCCCCGCCCCAGGTAACATGGGGTGGGGAGGGGACGGGGAGAGTGCCGGGTCCCCGGGCTGGAGGTGGGTCACGTGCCCTCCCCCTTAGCTGGTGAACCCCCCTTTGTGTCCCTCACATAAGTTTCCTATGCGCAACCTACCAGTAAAAAATAAATTCTACTTGCACCACTGATCCTAGCACACCACATATGATCACCAGTTATGACCATAAAGCCTACAAACCACACTGGGCAAATCCCACTTATAACTGCTTCAGCCTTCCACAAGTGCTTACTCAACCAGATGGGCCTTGCAATGTGCCCAGAAGGTCAACAAATCTGGGGTCTTTAGGATCTTGGCGGGTGGGCGGGGGGGGGCTATTCCAAAGGACTTTCAGAGACCACTTTACCAGCAGCCCTATTCCTTTTATAACAAAGTGGCCCCAGCTGATGAACTCTGGCAGTGTGGCCAGGGAAGCGAAGTGGTCTCTCGGGTAGGAAGGTGCCATACCCCGTTAGGGCTTTGTAGGTCAAAGTCAACACCTTAAATTCTTTCAATTGCTTTTCCTTTTGAGTTAAGACTCAGCCCTGAGAAAGATGCTGAGAAATCTGCACTGATCCCAGAGTAGCTTCATGGATACCCTGAGTCACAATCCCTTCCCCTCCTTCTCCTGGCTTCTCCCAGGGAAAGTAATTTACTGCTAGCCTAGAGCAACAGTAAGTTACCAGCCTCCCTGTGATGGGTCAGTTACTGTATGCCAACAAGGGTGGAGGGGAGCCAAGGCTCTGCCCACTCCTCATCCCTTCCTGCCCACCTGCTCCAGAAGGGAATGACCTATACACCCCAGACTGAGTTGGTGCACACACAGTTCTTACTAACCCTTATTCCCTTATGCAAAGCAAGTCATTCGAGTCCAGCGTTGGATTTTTTACAATTTGAGATTTCTCTCTTCCATGAACCCTGGTAACTCCTCTTAATTATTAATTCATTATTATTAATTATTATTAACATTAATGATAAAAGGATATGGAGAGGAAAGTGAACTAGATCCCTAATGGGTAGGTCCTGAAAAAAGGCAATATTCATAAATACTTGTAAACTAGCTGCTCTAGAGAATGGCCTGCTTCATACTTTGGCCTGGACTAACACTGACTGGGATGAAGGAAAGGATTCTCATAAAAGGGATTCACAGCCCAATTCTCCGTTCACTGGTTACATACCAATGTAACTTCACTGACATACATGGACTGACTCCCAATTTCCATTGCTGTACGAAAACAATGGTTTTGTTTTAATCAGGCATACAGCATGACCTCTAATGAACTTTCATTAGTAACAGTGTCAACAGCAACCAAAATACCAAACTCCAATAATGTCCTTATTCACATTGAGTAATGACATTTGCTACAATAGCCACTGAGGCTGTCAGATCTGACCCTAAGATTTAGCAATGTTTAGCTACAATTCACAAAAGCACAGTATAAGGCATGATTCGGTATGTACACACAGATCTTTGACATTTGATTTAAAATCAATATACTTCCTACATCAATCTGCTAGCCTTTCCCCATATTTTTTCCAAGACAGTCTGAATTCACTGGAGCCACCTAACTGATATAAACAGGTACTAATATGTTTGTGAAAGTTAGGCAGGAACCATTTTATATTTACAGAACTGATTATCCTGATTCATATTGATTGTCCAGCATTTCTTGAGCAACCTTCAAAAGCTGTGAAACAGTTGTCTGAAATTTTCTTTTGTTAAAAAAAAAAAACAACAAAGATCAATAATTTGCTGTGCTATAAAATTTGATTCAACTTCTGCTGATACTGATAAGGTAGGGAAAATTAATTTGGTTTTGTTTGCCCTACATTCTATTTTGATTTTTTTCCCCGCTAGCTTCATCTCATTTTCCTTTCTTTCTATGGCCTCAGTTGCATCAAAGCTCCTAATGGCAGTAAACACCTGGCAGTACTAAAAGGTCATCCAGAGAAAAGCTCTGTCAATACCATCCATAGGTCAGCGTTATGTGCTAATTCCACTGTATTATCTTTATTTCCTAACCTCTCTCTCTATTTCCCGGGAGGGGGAAGAGAGGTTCCTAACAAAATTTGCACGTGTTACTTTCCAAAAAAATAATCTTAAATCCTGTCTGGAATTGCTGAAATAAGGCACTACCACCTCACATATTTCTAATTTATTTTTAGGTGGTGATATATATATATATATATATATATATATATTTTAGAGAGAGAGAGAGAGAGAGAGAGAGAGAGAGAGAGAGAGAGAGAATACATATAAAGGGTAAAATAAGACTCAAGATAGAATCGGCAAAAGGGAACATCATTTTAAATGTCTTTGGCCAACTGATCCTCGGTGTAAATCCATTGAAATCACCTGAGATGCCCCAAAGGTGCATTTGGCCCCATGTAACGAAAAGTGAACTCTCTCAAACTGAAAGGGCTCACCAATCTGCAAAAGTACAGCACTGAATAACAACTTTCTGGCTTGTGCTTTAGAATTCTGAAATGTTGCCATTTAGGGGGCATCTGTAGAAGGTTAACAGAAGCTTTGGATCAGTGATAAAGATACTTAGTAACCTTGGTAACTTGAACTCAATTTAGAACATTAATTCATTACACAAATTTAAAATTCTTTTCCCTTCTCCTTTACTCTTTACTATGCTTATATCAGATTCCATGTCAGTCTTCGAGTTTTAAAATTCTAAGTCTTGTTCACCTGGCTTTCTGCTAAGACAATTACCTCATAACTGGTCCCTCTCAATAATTTTTAGTGATACTCCTCTGAGGGAGGAGGAGAACTTTTAATGTCAGTGTGAATATGATTCTGTACCTCTGTAGCATACAATTTATAGCACACAATGTGTAAAAATCTTGTAAACTGGCCTGCTCTTGAGAGACTGTGCAGTAAACTGTATACTATTTTAATTAATTTCTTAATTACAAACCTAAAGTGTGGTAGCTGAAATCTAACGTACACGCACAGCAAATACTGTGGCTTTGGCTTGACAACTAGAAAGAGGCAGATCACGACAAGGGTACTCAAAATAAGCAGAACCAGCTGGAAAGAAGGAATGTGTTCGCTATTGGTCTGATTTACTCACCTCCTAACTTGCAGCTCTTTAATGATTAAACCATTGATAAAATGATTACTTTTTCTAGGCATTTTATCCCAAGATGTTATACAAATCTCAGAACCATGGATGCCTGTAATAGAGGTCTTAGCTCTGAAACACTGATGAGTTCAAAATGTAGGTGGCTTTTTGTTTCTCTTCACAACTTATCCAAGTAAGCTATAGCAAGAGAAAGAAGTGTGTAAAGCTGAAATTCCAGGGCACATCTTAGCACTCAGTCATGTTCAGCTGCCATTTGCATGACTAGATCGTACAGCAAATACATTTTTCTCTAAGGACTCCATTAGTGTAGGTTAGTCTTCTTGCTGATGACCCACTTCTGCATTGTTCTCATCTTTTAAGGCCTCAGTTCAACATGACAATGCCTAATTTTAAGCAATGGGACTACTCACATGTTTCAAGTTAGCCACATTCATTAGTAGCTGTCTGCATCTGGGCCCAAGTCTGAAAAGTGGTTGACCAGGGACCTACAAATTGGAAAGGTTAATTTGGAATTTCAGTTCAGTGAGATATCAGTGGCACATGGTTTATATTCTCTCACCTAGGCTCCTGGTGTATTTATCTAGGTGCATGGCCCCCCTCACCATAGTCTCCATGTGCATGTCCCTAACCTAAAGCAGAGTATGGTGAAGTCCTGAAAGATGCTCAGCCAGAAAAACCTCCATTGCTGTCACTCCAAGAAATCCTTCAGCTGAGGTTTGCCCAGGGCCAGGCTGTCAGGACTTGAGGGATCAGAATTCTGTGCTTAGAACTTTGAAGGAGCATTCTTGAGATCACATCTGTTCCCTTAGTTTCTAGCAGGGCTTGAAATAGTATCAAAGAAGCGCTGGGCTTCTCTCTTTACCAAGAGAGAGGATTTCATTAGTTCATAAAATATATTTTAGGACTCAGACAGCATGTTCAAATACATGTAGAATGCTACTACCTCCTCTGAGATCTTTCATACAGTTGAAGTGAAGCAGATACTAAGGTGAAATGGTCTGAATTTGGCGATAGCTCTGTGACTACATCAACCAGATCAGAGGTCAGCTGCAGATAGTCCTGCAGTGCCCTTATTTAAAAAAAAAAAAAAAGTATATTATATTATAATATTGGACCATAACACTATAGCTTCCAATACTGAGAGTGCAGTGTTTGCTCAGTCAATTCCCAACTCTGACATAAGACTACCGTGTGATCTTAGGTAACTCTGTCTCTGTCTCAGTATCCCATTTTACAAATGAGCAAATAACACTTTCCTGCCTCACAAAGTATGGTGAGGATAAACCTATAAATAATTGTGAGGCACTCAGATACTGCGATAATGGGGTCATTAAGTACCCAGACATGAAGAAACCACCTGAAAACAGTAACAGGAATTTGTACATTTAGTTGCAGCTGTTTTACTTTTTTATCTTTTGTGGATTACTATACTTTGTAGTGAAAAGATGAGAATTTAGCACAGTAACTGCTAAACAACTTGGCACTTACTGTAACTTGTGGATTCATAGATTCCAAAATCAGAAGGGAAGACTGTGGCCTGTCTCAAAAATATGTTCCAGTGGACATGAAAAACAGTTTAAGGGGAAAATGTTAATTAAAAAAATTCTCCAGATTTACATTTAGATTAATGTAAATTGTTGGGGAGAGGGGAGGAACATGAAGACTGTAGAGGAGCTGTGGATGATGGAAAGGAGTTTGATTCAGCAATGCCCCTTCTGTGACACCATTTTGTATCTTCAACTGAAAAAGAAAACGGACATCCCTAAGGAAAGACAGAGTCCTGCTGTCCTTCATTCTACACAGAGAGTCTCCACCAAAGCCAGTGGGAGGCCTATGTGGTACAGACTCCTTCCCCTAGCCAGGGTCAGGGGCTCTAGCAGAGCCTTGCAGGGTTTTTGGCTGATGGGATCTGTAACTGAATGGACCAATCAGCTATGTCTCTAACCTTCTCCAAACTCCCCTTCCACAAGCCTGCTGCTGAGGCAGACAAGGAGGATGCAGATGCATCTTACAGAGCAGGACTACACCTATTTCACTGCCTTCTGGGCATCATGGCCTTTACTTCGGCCAGACTGGGTCATCTATGCAGCTAAACCAACTATTATTGCCCATAAGTAAACAGAGTTTTTGAATGTACTTAATAACCAAATTGCCTTCCAAACTCAAATGAAGCCTTGTATTTGATGCTAAGTGTATCATTGCTGGTTGGTACTCTAGTTGTATATGGCAGATATGCTGAATTTTAAAAAAACCTATAATAATGGTGCAGTCTCCTGAGAATACATTTATTTCAGCAGTATAAAATAAAATTAAATTCTTCAATCTCAAAAACTATTAAAAGGTTGTATTTAAAATGCATGAAGCATTAAAAAGACATCAAAATTAAAATAATCTCATAAATCTCTTCATTTAAAAGACTTATTAGAATACAGATAGAGGCAGAAAACAGCTGCCCTGCAGGCTGAAGCAGTAAATTATGACTATTTAATTTTTTTCATTTTCATCAATGAAATTTCCTTTGCAGAATTATCGTAGTAGTATAGAAGGACCAACTGCCCCTATGTTTAGCATGTGAATAGTAAATTATTTTTCAGTAGACTTCACAACAGATAAGCTGTATATTATTTCAAATGACAGCAGACTATCAGGTGGTTTCTAGTCAAAAGAAGTGAGGAGTGTTTGCAGAAAATAGTTGTGCATGCAAAACTGATCTAATTAATCAGCAATTCATTCTCCTCAGTACAGAAGCATAAGGGCTGAATTTGGTGGCTATAGGACTCTGTCACAGCTCATCTGTACTTGGGCCACTATATTCATGAATAGAAGCCTAAATTGAGACCTAAATAAGGACCTGATTTTGAAAAGGTCTGAGAAGCCAGCATTTCCCACTGAAGTGAACTGGAGGTGGTGGGCACTCAGCACTTTTGAAAATCAGACCACTTATTCAGGAGTCTAAATAAGGATTTAGAAGCCTAACTTTAGTCTCCTATTTTTACAAAATCTTGTTCCTGATTTTACGACCTGAAACACTAAAAGGTAGTTGGGAAGGAGGAAAGAGAGGGAAATCAGCAATATGAGGGGAAAATGTATCTGTTTCATGATCAATCAATAAAATTCACTCCTCAGTTTTTCATAATGACTGACAAGCAATGCTTTTAAATAAATGTTCTCACTTCTCAGACCATCATTTGTCAGTCCTGATTGTATCAGAGCATTCCTTGGAGTACAATTAAACTATCATGCTGATTGCTCCTCAAAGTACCTGAATCCTGGGAGAAGGAAAAGAAAAACCTGAGGAAAGGAGATTTCACACCATTTATCCATCGTCTCGTCAGTTCTCCGGCAGCATGCTCTCTGCCACAGCCAGACTGTAGGTGTTCTAGTAGAATACAGCCAGAAATGCCTTGAATACATGGAAGTAGGAAGCTTTAAAACACACACATACACACACACACACCCCTAGTGGGTGTGGGGAGGTTAAATCAAGAGGATAACGAGTGCTCCCACATAGCCATTTACTGTTTTTGCTTCGTTGCAAATTATACCATATGATATTATAAACCACTTTTCCTGACAGCAATGTGCATTAGTGTGCACTTTAACTTCCTTCCTGCTTACAAGAGATAAGATTAGTAAATGTTTGCTTTATTAATAACAAGTTGAAATGCTATTAACCAACTTAATTGATGGTACAGTTGCATGGTGTCTGCTTCTGTTTATATTTTTCAGAACTTACCCCTGCAACAGAAGTTGACTCCTTTCCAAAAAGCTGCATCCGCCATTCTAATTCCGCACACTTCCCCCAATACAGATGCCTGCTCAGACTGTGCAAGGCTCCTTATCTAGGACTCCAATAAGGATAACAGGAGTGATCAAATATAAAAACTTTAAGTATCTCATTTATCTTTCTCGCTGTTAGATTACCAGTATGTCTGGTCAGTGAATTTTGACTTTTGGGCTTCAAATGAATCAAGTAGTCAACCAGAAGGTACAGTTCTAAACCCAATGGATTAGTGCATCATCAATAAAGAAAACACTTCTGTCCTTTCTATTGCTTTAGCCTAAGGTTAGCGTTGGATTATTCTATAACCTTCCTTGCAAAATGCTTATGCAGAACATTGTAAACTGCTGATAATGGTGAGCTTAAACATAAACCACTAAGAACATACCAACTCTCTATTTAAAAACTGGAACTGAGTGTCCTATTGGGAAAAATCTTTTAATTTAACTGCCAACGTAAACTGCAAAGGACGATGGTGCTGTTAATCTGACGTGGTTCTTGTTCCAGTCTGTGGATTCCCTCATCCTACGCCTGAACCAAACTAATCATTGTTATTTAAAGCAAATAGAACATAATTTAAAAGCTAATTTGTTATTAAAAAACACCTGCAAAGCAAATCAATTACATAAATCTCTAAGCATAATTCCCCATTTAATATAAATATACCAGATAAATTGCAAGCCAGATCTTATTTAGTTTGCACAACTTTGACAAGCAATGTTATTATACCCTTAATTTATTATGTCTTCAGTTGATCAGTCTCTGCTGATCTGATTGTTACAAGAATGTAATGACTGCTACACATTTGTCAAGATAGTCATATAAACAAGTTAGTAAAACCACAATGAAGTTTGGTCTTTTTTTTTATTATTAAACAAAAGCCATCAAAAGCTATTTTTTAATTAGAGCTAATGATGATTTGCAAGCTAATATTGTCTGTAGAAAGGCAGCTAGTAATTAAGCTTCCTTACAGCATTTTCTTCTTTTAAACCACTTTGTCATAATAAATGTTGATGTCTGTTGGAATGCTCTCAAAATTGTAGCCATACAGTTATACGGTTCATTGGGATAATACTGAAAGAGTCTGACTGGCAAGTAACAAATTTAGTGTGAGGAGATGATACTACTTTAGATTTCAACCAATCTCCTTTAGTTTCTGAATGCCATAGGTGTTTAGAGTTGGTCCTTCAAACATTAAGTGCAAACAAGAATCAATATTTCTGATGGCTCCTGATGTAAACTGGCATAGCTCCATTAACTCCTCATCGAGAATTTACATCAGTCAAGGATCTGCCTCATAATCTTCCTACACGTTCTCCAAGATTCCCCACAATCTAAGCTCCCATGAAGATAACCAGCATAACGTAAGCTACTGCAGTGGTTCTCAACCCTGGGGGTCAGCAGACTATGTCCGCAAAAGATGGTCGTTCCCATAGAGTAGTGGTTTTCAACCTGTGGTCAGCAGACCCCAGGGGGTCCGCAGACCATGTCTAAGATTGCCAAAGCGGTTCACACCTCCATTAGAGATTTTTTTAGGCATCAGAAAATAAAAAAAGGCTGAGAACCACTAAGCTACTGCACAGTCATCATTCAGGCCCTATATACACTAGAGCCGATACAAGAATTGGCCTTGCATTTTTAGGTGGGACTGCGAAACAAACGCTTACTACGCAAAAAACATAACCAACTCCAGCACCCACTGCCAACAATCCCTTATTATAAGGGACGTCCCTTGTTTCTTCAGCTCTGTACAACAAGATCTGGAATTGCTGAGTGCTGCAAAAAGCAGCAAGAAATATCCTGGTGAATATATTGCTTATTATTAATAACTATAATAAATAATAATATCAGAAGGAGTTGGCTGGTGGTGCTAAAAAACAAACAAACAGTCCCTTATTTTTTAAATAAAATGTTGGCAACCCTAGCACACGGTGATCACACCATTATGGCTATGTCTGCACTTGAAGCTTGGGGATGGGGGGTGATTCCCAGCTCCAGTGGACACACTGATGCTGCCTCTCATCAAGTTAGTGTAGCCACAGTAGCATGAGTAGCAGTGGCAGCGGGAGAAGCTACCTGCCCGGAGTACAAACCGGACTGGACCGGGGGTGCTGGAACAATTTGTATAGTGGGGGTGCTGAGAGTCATTGAAGCAAACTGTAAACCCTGGATATGATGGAAACCACTTCAAGCCAGGGGGTGCGGCAGCACCTCCAGCATCCCTTGTTCCAGCACCTATGAAATGGACCTCATGGTACGTACTTGGACAGCTAGCCCAAGCTGCTGCTTATGCTACCACGGCTACACTACTATTTTAAGCATGTTCAAGCAGAGCTAGCACGTATGTCTCCTCGAGCTGGGAATCACACCAAATGTAGACAAACCCTACAGTTATGGCTGGCTTAAGGATCTGGAAGACAGTTACCAAGAGGATTCTTTGGGGGGGGGAGAGGCGAGAGATAGCATTCTTTGCTAATTATTTTTTAAACTAAAGATATAAAGTGGGGAGGGAGACAACTTTGGGTCCCCCATCGCCAATCACCACAATGCTCTAAGGTGTTTTAGGTTTCCATTTTACAGATGAGGAAAAGTTAGAGCATGAACTTCAATGTAAGCGGCAAATGGGTGCTCAATGCCTTTGGAAATTGGGCCACTTTTTATTTAGATTCCGAACTAGGACTTTTAGGTGCCTGACTTTAGGTACCCAAGTTTGATCATTTTGGTCTACATATTTCACCCAAGCCCACAGAGAGAGTGTCAGTATCAGAGGCAGGTTTGGAATATCAGAGACTTTGCTCTCAGTCACATGCTTAGTCCACTAGACTATACTGACTCTCACATGACTGAGCTGCTCTTCCTTGTGACCAAGCGTTGCCATGGCTGCTCAGAGGAGGGCTGAGTCAGCTGCTGGGAGCCAGCTGGAGGGAGCTTGCAGCAGCCTTAATGCCATCAGTGACAGTCTGGGTGATAGTGCCCTCTGCTCCTGTGAACTGATCAGAGGACCTTGCATATCACAAGGGGCTTGTGACCATACTTTTAATAGACATCATACAACAATCTGGGGCAGCTGTAGGGAAAGACCACGTGTAACCTGTGATCTGCAGGGAAAGCTGATGACAATCTTTCAGCTCTAGTGATCGGTTTGCATTGGTTTATATTTTCAAGGGTATTCTCACCAGGAGAAGGGCTAGAATCTTATTGCTGAAATCAGGCATGCAATCATCATATTTCAACAGCACTGTTGGACGCACATTTCAGCAAGGCGCTGCTAGCCAGCTTTTAGCTCATTATTCCTGGCCAATGAGATCACTTCTGTTGGCTTGTTTTTTCCCTGCTAATTTTTCTCTCTGTAAACAGAACTATGCTAGGAAGCCACGTTTCAAGGGCCAGCTACGCAGAGAGGAAGATCCTCAGCAGACATCAACTGCCATAACAGCCATAGAGCTATGACATCTGACACCAGCTAGGAATCAGCCCCATTCAATTTGGCAATGTTGAGATTGCATAGCAGGTGAACCCTGGTTAACTGGATTGAGGGATGTCCTCCAGATTTGCAAGAGTGACAGTTCAATGGAGCTTTGTAGGGATGAAAATTTCTGGTTATTCAAACTGCTGGTTGTCTAAAGGTTTTGGACATTCTCTTGAGGCCTTCAGACAACCAGATTTTACTTGTAGAAAACACACTAGTTCTATGACCATACCACAATAGGGTTTTGTTTCTCCGGTTGAAGTCAGGGCTGCAATACAATTTAATAGCAAAGGTAAATTGCTTTCATCCACATAGACGAGACCAAATCATATTAGAACACTCAGAGCAGGGAGAAAACTATAGCACAATCCCCCAGAGTCATTTTGCCTGTAACTACTTTAGGTTAGCAGTGGAGAGCACCCAATGCACAGTTCTCAAGTAGGCTAGCATAGTTCTTGGGAAAATATAAAACTTTCCACACCGTGCAGGGAAACCATGAGAGAATTATAATTGTACTCTACGGTTGCTAACGTTCTTTCAACAGGAGTGTGGGCAGGGCTGCTGTGTCTGCAGCCAAATGGACTTAAATCAATGAAACCAAAAAGGTGTAAATGCCCCCAGTTAATCTTTTCTGTAGAACAACTCATGACCACTTAACTTCCAATATTATTAACCACTTCACTGCTGACCACCATACCAAAACTATCCTGGCTCCAACACAGAGGCCATGCCGGGGCGAGAGCGGGTGAAGGGGAGTGCTGCTACATTCCAGCTGCTGTTAGTTGGTAGATGATCCCTTTGGGGCCATTGCCAGCTGGCATAGGTTCCAACAGCCTTCAGCCTATGCTAGGGCCAAGCAAGAAGAGAATAAGGTGTCGTAAACAATTCCCTCACAGCCTCTCCTCTCTACTGTGTCAAGCAGCTCTCAGCTTTAGCCCAGAATTCTAGCCTAATCTCCCCTGCAGCAACCTGTGATTTTTCAAATACAGACAAGCACCAATTTCCTTGATGGCAAAGGTCAAAAGATACATACAATTGGTTTTGAATTCTTTTGTTTTGTTTTTTAGGTATTTGGCTCCTGCGATCTAGTTTACAGGAATTCTCAGAGCACTCCAGAATTTGTCAAGTATCAGAGGGGTAGCCATGTGACGGATGGGAATAAAGGAGGGGGGGTTTGACATTACCGTATCCGAGGTAGAAGCCAAACTCGAACAGCTTAATGGAACTAAATTGGGCGGACCCGATGATCTTCATCCGAGAATATTAACGGAACTGGCGCGAGAAATTGCAAGCCCATTAGCGATAATTTTTAATGAATCGGTAAACTCGGGGGTGGTACCATTTGAGTGGAGAATAGCTAATGTGGTTCCTATTTTCAAGAAGGGGAAAAAAGTGACCCAGGTAACTACAGGCCTGTTAGTTTAACATCTGTAATATGCAAGCTCTTGGAAAAAAATTTGAAGGAGAAAGTAGTTAAGGACCTTGAGGTCAATGGCAATTGGGACAAATTACAACACAGTTTTACGAAAGGTAGATCGTGCCAAACCAACCTGATCTCTTTCTTTGAGAAAGTAACAGATTTTTTAGATAAAGGAAATGAGGTGGATCTAATATACCTCGATTTCAGCAAAGCGTTTGATACGGTACCGCATGAGGTTAAATTGGTTAAATTGGAAAAGATGGGGATCGATATGAAAATCCAGAGGTGGATAAAGAACTGGTTAAAGGGGAGACTGCAGCAGGTCGTACTGAAAGGTGAACTGTCAGGTTGGAGGGAGGTTACCAGTGGAGTTCCTCAAGGTTCGGTTTTGGGTCCGATTTTATTTAATCTATTTATTACTGACCTCGGAACCGAATGTAGGAGTGTGCTGATAAAGTTTGCGGATGACACAAAGTTGGGAGGTATTGCCAATTCGGAGAAGGATCGGGACATCCTGCAGGGAGATTTGGATGACCTTGTAAACTGGAGTAATAGTAATAGGATGAAATTTAATAGTGAGAAGTGTAAGGTTATGCATTTAGGGATGACTAACAAGAATTTTAGTTATAAGCTGGGGACGCATCGGTTGGAAGTAACGGAAGAGGAGAAGGACCTCGGAGTCCTGGTTGATCGCAGGATGACTATGAGTCGGCAATGTGACGTGGCCGTGAAAAAAGCTAATGCGGTCTTGGGATGCATTAGGCGAGGTATTTCTAGTAGGGATAAGGAGGTGCTGGTTCCGTTATACAAGGCACTGGTGAGACCTCATCTGGAGTACTGTGTGCAGTTCTGGTCTCCCATGTTTAAAAAGGATGAATTCAAACTGGAACAGGTACAGAGAAGGGCCACTAGGATGATCCGAGGAATGGAAAACCTGTCGTATGAAAGGAGACTCGAGGAGCTCGGTTTGTTTACCTTAACCAAAAGAAGGCTGAGGGGGGATATGATTGCTCTCTTTAAATATATCAGAGGGATAAATACCAGAGAGGGAGAGGAATTATTTCAGCTCAGTACTAATGTGGACACGAGAACAAATGGATATAAACTGGCCATCGGGAAGTTTAGGCTTGAAATTAGATGAAGGTTTCTAACCATCAGAGGGGTGAAGTTCTGAAACAGCCTTCCAAGGGAAACAGTGGGGGCGAAAGACCTCTCTGGCTTTAAGATTAAGCTTGATAAGTTTATGGAGGGGATGGTTTGATAGGATAACGTGATTTTAGTCAACAGGTCAATAACGTGCCATTGCCGGTAATTAGTAACAATGGTCAATGATGGGATATTAAAAGTTACTACAGAGAACTTTTTCCAGAGGGTCTGGCTGGAGAATCTTGCCCACATGGTCGGGGTTCAGCTGATCGCCATATTTGGGGTCGGGAAGGAATTTTCCTCCAGGGTAGATTGGCAGAGGTCCTGGAGGTTTTTTGCCTTCCTCCACAGCATGGGGCAGGGGTCGCTTGCTGGAGGATTCTCTGCGACTTGAAGTCTTTAAATCACGATTTGGGGACTTCAACAGCTGAGTCAAGGGAGAGAATTATTCCAGGAGTGGGTGGGTCAGCTTTTGTGGCCTGCATCATGCGGGAGGTCAGACTAGATTATCATAATGGTCCCTTCTGACCTTAAAGTCTATGAGTCTATGTTAGTCTGGATCTGTAAAAAGCAACAGAGAGTCCTGTGGTTCTCCTCCCTTGGTGTCCACACCTCAACTGCTAGCAGAGGACCTCACCCTCCCTGATTGAACTAACCTCATTATCTCCAGACTGATCCCTGCCTCTGGAAATTTATACCTGCCTCTGGAAATTTCCATTACATGAGTCTGACGAAGTGGGTATTCACCCACGAAAGCTTATGCTCCAGTACATCTGTTAGTCTTAAAGGTGCCACAGGACTCTCTCTTCCAGAATTTGTGAAACTTCTACAGAACTTAATCAAGAATGAGATAAATTCACAAGGTGTGTCAATGGCAAATATACTTCTGGCATAAGCATTTAAGAGTACGACTAAGGAGAATAGAAAATAATTACACCACTCACTCCCATAAAATGCCATAGATTTGGGGCAGAATTGGGGTTCTTGAGAACTCTCTTTCCTTTCTTGTAAGACTTTGCTACAAGCTTCCCTTTGAGTTTCTATGGTCCTCATGTATAATCTAATGTAGATTAAAAACTGCTCCAGGCAGGAACCTGACATGCTTTATTTGTCTATAAAGCATCATGTGGCACCTATGCTAATGTAACAAAAATGTCAGCCCCAAAAAAGTCATCAAATGTCATTGAATCTTAGACTATGCCTACACAGCCTGCAGTTCAGACTACAGAGGTGTGAACTGCAGCATGAAATAATGTTAACATAGTCCTCTAAGGTAACACAAATGAGGTATCTTTTAGTTCACACCACTAGCATCCACACAGGGGAATTACAGCACAGCACACTAGTGTGCACTACAGTTCACACCCCCATAGTCCAAATTGTGGGGCAGTGTAAACAAGCCCTTGTAAACCATTTAAATAAACGTCTTAAGACGCACAATGGCAGGAAATCCCCTCACACTTGAATAGCATTAGGTTGGCAGGGGAACCCAGCAAATGAGGCAACTAAATGTTATTCAGGAGACCTGGTTTCTTTTCCCAACTCTGCTATTTGCTCACTGTATGGCCTTAAGTCACTTAAATGCTCTGTGGCTCAGTTTCCTCGCCAGTAAAATGGGCATAATAATGCTTACCCAATCTTTGCAAAGGACTTTGATATCAATGGATGAATACTCAATGATCACATATTACTACTATTCATATTACTGGAGTGCAAAGGAGCCCTTGTGAGGACCAAGACCCCATTTTGTTAGGTGTACTTTCTTGCTTTTAGGCAAGAAGACTCAATCCTTAAAACTTTAGTTACATCAGTAATCCTTACTCATCCAAGTAGTGCCATTGATTCCCCTGAAATGAAAGGTTTGCAGGACTAGGCCCTCAGAGTGTATTTATTTTTTCTTTACCTTGCACACATTCTTAACAGTGATTATTTATTCTCATTTAGTTTTTATTCCAAAATGCATAAGACAACAAAGGGTAGGACAGATCTTTAAAAAAGTTACTTAAGAAGGAGTTGCAACAAAGTTCTCCCTATAAAAAAAGTAACTGACAGCAAATGTTTGGTAACTCTGACAAGAAAAAAAAGGGAGAGATAAAATGCTTTTATGCAAATTTTATTTCCCTATAATAATCTAGAGCTATTCTGCTAGAAGGAATTATCTCCGCAGGCTGGCAGCTGCAGTAGGCAGTGAATTAAAAATGGCTCTATATGGGAAAATCTGTTCTATAATCAGTGCTATTCTTAGAGAGGACATCAATCTCACCCGGCTCCCACGATGCTCTCCTCGTGTGAATGACATACAAGTGTGATGTAGAAACTCCCATTACATCACTGGCATTGATTTCCTAAACACAAGGAATGTACAACTAAGACACATGGAAAATATGGTTCAGGACTGACTTCAGAGATTCTGTATTTTCTCCCTTTAAAAATCTTCAACAATAAATGACCTTAAGCAATAATCTTTCAACTATGATTTATCCAAGTAGACTTTAAATGAACTGCACACACTCAGAGCTCATTGCAAGCCTCAATAGTATTTGCTTGCTGTTTTTATACTCTAGGCTGGGTTCCCAGGTCACAAGACACTGGGATAGGAAATGTTATACGAGCTTTCTTTGTACATTAAAATGGCACATGGTGCAGAAAAGTATTTTAAGAAGTAAGCAACCACTGCAGTTCTACAAATAAATGTCATCAGGTTTTTAATGATGCAGCTGTGTGGGAAGGAAACATGCATTTATACCAAGTAGATTATATTTCTGACTTAACTTGCATGCTCAATGTAGCACCCAGTGTCATAGTCATAGCAAAGAAAGTTATATTGTTAAAAAATAATACCTTCCCTATACAAAATGATACCATGGTCAAATGTACTAGGGAATTTCCCAGGTAATCTGTGTCCTCATGTATAAACAGTAATCCTTCTGTGTCACACGTGTTGTAAACTGTCTCTGCTTGAGTGATAGATATGAAAATTAAACCATCTAGGGGGCTCGCTGTTTTTAAAATTCATTTTCTATATCATCTTAAAACTGAATACTAAGCCATCAGAACTCTTAATTCAGGATTTACTCTCCTCTGTTACAAGTTCCTCTGTGAAACTGATTTGCAGAAAGTATAAAAGTATATAAAAATAAATGGAGTAAACACCAAATCTGTGTGTTTCATGAAAGCTCTTTAAATATTTACACCTCCAACAGTTGTGCAAGGCAGGCAATCACCTAAACAGGAGATGTGCTTAATTCAAAGGCTGAAATTCCAACGACTATGGTAAAGTTAGCACCTGATTAAAGTTCATACCTTAACTAGAGTGGTAACGATAGTTATTGTCGGGAGGCCCTAGAAGCTTTAAAAATAAAGCACTTCCTTTAACAAAGGTCCCAGAACAGGGGGCCTTTTGCATTATCAAGCAGCTTCCTGCAACACCAAAACAAGTGGCTCTTTTGTTGAATTGATGCTCTGGGAGCTATGCCATTGTTTTCTTTTGGGGGTTTGTCTCTATGGCAACCTGTGCTCTCTGATGACACACAAACACACTTTCACCCCCTAACTCTCAGATGCCAGGAAGACTTGGGATTTCCTGATGTGAAGAGATAATGCTGAATGAATTAGCACTTCTCTGGGAACTCCAAGCTTGCTGGTTTTATGGGGTTAATTTAAGACAGCTGCATCCATTTTTGCTCATTTCTCTCCATGGATAAATTGGAAATTGCATTTGAAAATAAAATGAGTTATTTCTAACCTTTCAGCTGGCAGCCAATATCTTGTGTGACAAAGTTCCTCCTCTATCTTGGTGGGTCCTGCGCTTATTGACGGATTTTCTTGCCTCAGAGATTCACCATGTGGGTTGGGGAACAGCCCAGAGACCTTCCCCTCTGGGAGAACCCACAGTCCAGGTCAATTGGGAGGTTTGGGGGGAACCCGGGCCCGCCCTCTACTCCAGGTTCCAGCCCAGGGCCCTGGGGACTGTAGCTGTCTATAGTGCCTCCTGTATCAGCTGCATGACAGCTACAACTCCCTGGGCTACTTCCCCATGGCCTCCTCCAAACCCCTTCCTTATTCTCACCACAGGACCTTCCTCCTGGTGTCTGATAACGCTTGTGCTCCTCAGTCCTCCAGCAGCACACCCTCTCACTCTCAGCTCCTTGCGCCTCTTGCTCCCAGCTCCTCACACTCCCCCCACAAACTGGGGTGAGCTCCTTTTTAAAACCCAGGTGCCCTGATTAGCCTGCCTTAATTGATTCTAGAAGCTTCTTCTTAATTGGCTCCAGGTGTCCTAATTAGCCTGCCTGCCTGAACTGGTTCTAGCAGGTTCCTGATTACTCTAGTACAGCCCCTGCTCTGGTCACTCAGGGAACATAAAACTACTCATCCAGTGACCAGTATATTTGCCCTCTATCAGACTCCTGTACCCCACTGGTCTGGGTCTGTCACACTTGCTAAAAAAGGACATAATTTATGACACTGATGATGTGTGGCCCCTTTCCAGAGACAGTAAACCAGTTTCCCACATGCCTTAATACTAGCTTAACAATCAATCAGAGGCAGAGTTTTGCTGTTAAATACATGTCAAATAAAATGCTGGTGATTGGGTAAAGTTGTTACCTCATAGCTTGGTGGCTCCCAACCACTAATACAACATGTAACAGCAGTGACATTTCAGTCCCTGGAACTTTATGTTCCCCTCCCTTTCCTACCTCTGGTCTGTGTATGGAAATAACCCTTGTCTGAGAGAGGAAATGTGTCAAGTGTCAGTTCCCAGAGTTTCCTAGAAATGCAATCAGCAGATAGGGAGCAGGTCTCTCCTGCTATGATAGAAGCCAGGGGTTCCACTCCCAAAATCCAGATCCTAAAGGATCCACAAGAGGCAGCTACACAGATGCCCCTGGCCTCTTTTTTAGTGCACAGCCCCACTACTTTTTGTTGTCACTAGGACAACAAAGCTCCTGCAGGATCCCTACTTAGGGTTACCATATCTAATAAATAAAAAAAGAGGACCCTCCACGGGCCCTGGCCCCGCCCATTTCCCCACCCCCAGCCCCGCCCCAACTCCGCCCAACTCCGCCCCTTCCCTGCCCTAACTCCGCCCCCTCCTCCCTCCCACTCCCAGACACGCGGAAAGGGCTGCCCGAGCGCTACCGGCTTCACGGTTTGCCGGGCAGCTCCCAGACCCTGCGTCCCCGGCCGGTGCTTCCCCAGCGCAGCTGGAGCCCGGGAGGGGAAGCGCCCAGCCGGGGGCGCAGGGTCTGGAGGCTGCCCGGCAAACCGTGAAGCCGGTAGCGCTTGGGCTTCAGGCAGCCCCCTTGCCTCCGGACCCTGCGCCCTCAGCCAGGCACTTCCCCTCCCAGGCTCCGGCGGCGCAGGGTCCGGAGGCCTGGGTGCTGCCCAAAGCCGGTAGCGCTCGGGCAGCTCGGCTCTTAAACAGAGCCGAAGAGTCAGGGGAGGAGCAGAGCCGCTGCGGCTGGAGGCTCTGCTCCTCCCCTGACTCTTCGGCTCTGTTTAAGAGCCAGGCTGCCCGAGCGCTACCGGCTTCGGGCAGCCCCCAGGCCTCCGGACCCTGCGCCGCCGGAGCCCGGAAGGGGAAGTGCCCAGCCGGCGGCTGGGGTCCGGAGGCAAGGGGGCTGCCTGAAGCCCATAGCGCTCGGGCAGCCTGGCTCTTAAACAGAGCCGAAGAGTCAGGGGAGGAGCAGAGCCGCCATTTTCCCGGACATGTTCGGCTTTTTGGCAAATCCCCCCGGACGGGGGTTTGAGTGCCGAAAAGCCGGACATGTCCGGGAAAAAGAGGATGTATGGTAACCCTATCCCTAATTCCATAGGCTCCTACAGTTGCATACCCCCTTAACGCACACCAAAAAGGCTTCCTCTAGGCAGAGAGGCCATATGAACTCTCAGTCTGTTTCCCCACAAGCTTGGAGGCTAAGGCAGAATACAGAGGAGCCACACCTGTGCTCCTACTCACCGACTTGATATAGCTTGAAACCTGCAGTTCCTCAAGGAGGGGCTTGCATAGCATGTGGGAAGGGAGAGGGGAAGGGAAGGCAGACTGCAGAGGTGTAACTCCTTCCTTCCAAGGACACAGGCTTGTGGAAGGGAGCATTGTGCCGTCAGTGCTAAGCTTCTGGGCCACTGCTGCCCTCCTTCCTGGTGCGCTCTCTATCCCCGATGTAATGTATACTGCCCCAGTGCCTACCCTCGCAAGAACATTGGAATGAAGTTCATTACAGTCAATTGCAGCTCTCTGCATTTCCATAATTATACCTCTCAACAGTCAAACAGTCATTCACACAGTACCTTAAATCACCAGCAATCACCCAAGCTAGAATTTACATAGACACACCCGTCCCTCTGCTGACACCCAGCCACTCACAAACTGTCTCACAGGGATGGACAGGTACTAAAATACTCCTCTCCACTTACTAACCATAGAGTCTCAGAGGCAGTGAGTCTAATGGTTAAAGAAGGAGACTTTGAATCCAGTTCTGCCATTAACTCACTGGGTGACTAAGCAAGTCACTTGGAACATTCTGTGCCTCCGTTTTCCCATCTATAAAACAGGGATAACACAACTCCTTATTAGGATGTCATTATTTAGCACTTGGACTGAGTACTTAGAATGAGCTTTAAATCCACACAATAAGAGGCATTATACAAAAGTTATCTATTCAGATAGGGTTCCATTATTTGCGTGACTCCTGATAATCCTTGGAAATGAACAGCAATTGATGCTATGGTGAGAGGGTTTCATCCAGGGGCCACTGAAGTCAATAGAAAAACGACCATTAACTTCAACAAACTTTGGATCAGGCCCACACAACCTAATAACATGACTTTACAAGATCCCATAAGCAGGATTGGACCTTGATGTGAAAATAAAAGAAACAGAGATGTGGCAGGAATGGAAGTGGCACTATTCCCTTTGAGCTAGTACTGAATCAATGCACTTGCATGGTGTTAACAAGCTCTTAGCTTCTAATAGTCATCAGTCCTATGGCACTTTTCACAAGAGATAGGGAATTAGCCCTGGAGTCCTGTCCATAGTCCAACTCATGTGATTTCAGTGTTTATCTAGAACTTTTCATTTGCTACTCTCCTCTACAAACCATTGAGTCATGTTGCCAGCACACCACAGAACAGCTGTGTTCCATCCCAGAATTGGCCGCATTTCAGTAATCAGTGTATGATCTCCTGCTATATGGTCTGTAAAGTCCATCTGGATGAAAAGCATTTCATGGATTAGGCCTGATGCTTCTAAGGCAAAACTATCACTGAGATCAAGGGGGCACCATGATAAACATAGGTTGGAGATTTCCCCTGTGCAAGACTGGATCCATTCTGCATTCTCATTCACTCAGAGCCAAACCCCACCATGCAATCTTGACACACAAGCCCATATAATGAGACCTTAGATCAAATGTTCCACTAAGTATACTGAGGGTGATCTGGCCTGGTTTAATTAAGTACAGTGTAGTACTTTTACTACTAAAAATATCTATTAGGCAAGGTAGCCCCTTTCTAGTTCACAACAGGTTCCCTGTAGCAATCCATTATCTGTCCAACAGAGACCAGCTGAGTTGCATTAACTTTGCCATTGCTTAACTACAGTTTGTCACATTGGTCCTTACTACTTTGGGTTCATTTGTACTCTGAAAGGTGACTACTTACAAATGATGTTTACTTGTAGCTTTGTCGGTCCCAGAATATTACAGAAACAAGGCGTGAGGTAATAATGTTGGACCAACTTCTGTTGGTGAGAGACAAGCTTTCGAGCCACACAGAACCTTTCTTCAGGTCCAGGTAGAAGAACGTAAAGTGAGCTGGATTCAGTCCCTTCTTGTGCATAGTCAACTAAATTGCTTACCAAGCTAAAGTCAGTTACAGCTCCACAAACCTACTGAAGCCAATGGGACTGCATAGGTCTCCCCTGAAGAACATTTATTAATGAGGAGGAATGTTAGAAGGAAAGAACCCAGATTTAATTCACCAGACTCACAGTTAGGAAAAAAAATTCTTGTAAACTGCGCAAATTTTATATGCCAATTATTGGAACAATAAACCAGGAACTACCTTTTTAGAGAGTCACTTTTCAGAGTAGAACTGCACTCTAAAAATAAAAATGTGTATTGAGATTTTATGTTTATTAGGTTAGAGGTTTTCAGTCTTTCCCATCTAGCCAGCATATAGACGTGGCCTTCCCGTTTAACAATCTGGGAAAGGGAGGGTATCTGCAACCTCCTGAAGCCTACTGAGACACCCTGGGAGGATGGGGGTCACAACATAGATTCATAAATCTTAAGGTAAGTCTGACCTGAATAGCACAGGCCACAGAATTTCACCCATTCATCCCTTCATGATGCCCATAACTTCTGGCTGAGCTACAGCATATCTTTTAGAAAGACATCCAGTCTTGATTTTAAAACTTCAAATGATGGAGAATTCACTACATCCCAAGGCAGGTTGTTCCAATGGACAATTACCCACACTTAAAAATGTGCATCTTATTTCTAGTTTGATTTTGTCTGGTTTCAGGTCCCAACCACTGGATCTTGTTGTGCCTTTGTATCCTAGAGTAAAGAACTTCCTGCTGACATAAATCTTCTCCTCATGTAGGTGAGAATAAACCATAATCATGTTACCTCTTGGATAAACTAAATAGACTGGGCTTCTTCAGTCTCTCATTGGAAGGCAGGTTACCTTCTTGTAGCTCTTTCCTGAGCTCTTTCCACTGATTGAGAACCCCATCACTGGATAACATCTGTATTCACGGTCACATTTCCCCTCACTATTACCTCTTCAAATAAATTACTCTTTATATATGGACATAAAAGCAGACTGGCAATTATTTTCCCCTCCGCAGTCTTTCCTTTTATCCCCTCTGATAAAGTCTAGGGGTTCTGGGCTGTTTGGATTTAACAACAGAAAAATGTTGCACTTGGGGAAAAATGTTCTTAAGGCTTCAGACGGAGTGAATGAAAAAGAAGATTATGACATTTTTCATCTGTAATGACCTCAATGCAATAAAGTTCTTATCCATTTCCTCCAGCTGGTGACCACCAACAAAGGTGGCCTCTTCCTGACACTAAAGATGAAAGACTGGAAATCGGTTTTCTTTTCCTTGTGATAGAATATCACTGAGTCAGCAATAATAGACCATGTTCCTTTCCCACTAATATGGCTGGAAATGGGAGGATCTGGTTCCCAGTCAACATGGATGCCTAAGCTACACAGGATAATGTTTTGCCATCTAACTGCTATCTATGTTCACAAGTGTACCGTCTAATGATGTGCCATACAGGCAAAACTGATCTTTACAAACTTCTGCCTTCCAGGGCCACCTTACATCACAGCCAAAAAATGCAGGTGCAGCCATTTTACTATGGAGCAACAGTGACATCTAGTGGCCAGGCAGGGTAACCTAAAGCTTTTATTTCCTTTGGCTGCTCTGTATATCAGCTACTTTACTTCTACAGTTTCACAGAGGCAGTTAAAATAAACTTGGGCACAAACTGCCCATCTTTTTCAGCCATATTACTATTACTCTAAGTAACTATTGTTCATCACATTTTGAATGGTTCTCTATTAAGGAAAAAAATATATTAACTCAGAATGTACAGAAATACCATGGAACGGTAAAATAAAGAGAGACTGCTTGCGTGCTTACAAAAAATTAGTGATGATCAGGGTAAAATATTTTTAAAAGCAGAAGGCTTGTAATAGGATCTTTGTATTTTATATGTATATAAAGTGTTCAGTCTGCTCTTGATGTTGGAAATGTCACCAGATCTTTGTGATTGAATTACACTCTCGCATTCCATAGAAGACTGCAGTTTTTACCATTGTGTGTGTGTGTGAATCCCAAAAATAATAAGTGGAAGACAACTATTTGGTTTGAAATTATGAAACACACAGTTCACTTATGTTTAAATCAGAATTCTTTTGATTAAATAATATACCTTTGAATAGGATCGATACGCCATAGATAATTATTCCACATTAAAAATAGGTTAAGATATGACACGCTTTCTTTTTAATTAAAGTTTAACATACATTAACATTTTTAGATGAAAAACCGGCATTCTGAGAACAGTTTTAAATTCTCCTTTGATTATTTTTTCCGGAGCACTGAATCCATCATATAACTGCATAAAAAGGACTAACAATGTCAGATTCTTTAGTAATTAATTTTGTGTCCTACTGCAGATGTATGAAATTCTATCAGCATTGTCCTGACAGGCATGTCAACTCATTTTGAGAATGTATTAGACCCCTTCCCCTTTTTTAATATTTATTGCAATTTTGTATTTTATTTCTTGAAAATATATACAAGCAATTGAACTTCATCACATTAAATAAATAACCTGGAAAATTAAAAGACAGTAGTTAATAGTAGTCAGAAATAATAATAGCCACAGCCAGAATAAAAGAAACATAAGAGGCAAGATATCTGGGTCAGATTTATATGATTTTTTTTATCTGCTGGAGTAGATCTACAATGATCTACTGCACAATCACCATCATCTTTATAGCTTAGCATTTCATATTAAATTTTAGCAAATGTATCAAAGAGGTATAATGATAACTTTTATAACATGCCGCAAATTTCTTCTGAAAACTACAGGGGGTTGGAAAAGGAAAAGAATACAAGCTTTTATCAATTGTAAATGTTTGAGTAAGCATTCTTACCTCTTGTATATGATACTTGCAGGTATATTATTATGACAATCTAATCAAAATTGGTCAGTGAGACTGAAGTATATCTTCAGCATGATCATTATAGTAAGGAAAAATATAATAGCTACTGTACACCTTAACCTGTTTCTGCGTACTGGGTTTTTCCTTAAAATTGAATTATTATATGGAAATATACCTATCTCATAGAACTGGAAGGGACCTTGAAAGGTCATTGAGTCCAGTCCCCTGCTTTTACAGCAGGACCAAGTACTGTCCCTGACAGATTTTTGCCCCAGATCCCTAAATGGCCCCCTCAAGGATTGAACTCACAAACCTGGGTTTAGCAAGCCAATGCTCAAACCACTGAGCTATCCCTCCCCCCTTTTCACATTCCCTTTTCATTTACTGTCCCAGTATTAAGAATAGAAGGTAATTTTTTTTTAAATTACTCTTTACCCCCAACAAAGAGAATTAGGAATTAGTGGAGAAATATAGTTGGATACTTTAAGACCAACAAGGCTATGGATACGGCAACCAACGGGTTTCTATAAGACTACACACATCCAGTATGGAAGAAAAACAGCATTTCTCCTACTAAATTCATAATTTCTGAGTATAATCATGTCTGACAAATGAGCCAAACAATGGGCTGATTTCTGCTCTCAGTTACCACAGTTACACCACTGTGACTGAATGGAAAATTTGTCCCAATATCTTGCACTAATTTCACTGACACTGGAAAAATCCTACATGGTGTTGAGCATTCTGGCTCCAATCCAGCACAGCGCTTCAGCACATGCTTACCTTAAGAACACAAGTTGTCCCACTGACTTTCATAGGATCATTCAAGACCTTTCACTTAAGCACTCAACTGCTTTGCTGAATTGGGCCCAGGGAACTTGCAGGGTCAAGCCCATGGAAAACTAAAATAAGGTATATTTGGATTCCTCAGGACTATTTGAGCTTGCAGTATCATCACCATTTACTCTCAAATGAGCGAAAAGGACGGGGGGTGGGGTTTGAGAAATCCAATGCTGAAGACGCAGATGGTTTGGATTTACAGCTAACTAGACAGTACTTCACCCACCAGTGAAGTTTTCATACCAGAAAAATACGTATGAAAAAAAAAATCAAGACACTCTCCGGTATCAATTTTTGCACCTATCCCCATTTGAATGTGTGTCAAACCCAAGGGAGATATGCCATAAAAACATAATTTGAGTATCATCTCTCATCATTCAATACAGTTTTTCAACCCTTTCAAAATTACATTGAAAAATCTATATAATGTGTGCTTAGATTAATGAACTGTTTGAATCTGGATCAATAAGCACTCAAAGATTTGAACTGTTGACACCTGCTGGATACAGCTATAAGAATACTTCATTCAGCTTATAGCCAATCAGTACTTTGTAACTACAGGGGTTCCACTTAATAAACAAGCAATCTAATATATGACCTCTGTAGATTAATTTCCTGAGAGCAAGTAAATAATCTGGATTCGAAATTTCCATGATTATACATATAATTACAGTATCACTTACCAATTAACACATTGATTTAAACCTTCTTGGGACTATGTACTTAAGTATAAAAGAGATCATTCAACCATCACTCAAATACTCAACATCTCTTTAAGATGGCAAAATCGTGTGCCACATAGCACTACACATCTAATTTCTCTTGTGGAAGAAAAATGTATTATGATAACAGAGATTATGAGAGCGGTATCATAATTATATGTGCTATAGCTATAATATTATACAATAGCTGGACCACACTGATAAACCCCATGAAAATGCTCTTCCTTTGCACTGGGAACAAGCATTTTAGAAACTTCAATCCATCTTAAAATCTTTCCCAGTCATTTACTTAGTGATTTACAAAAGCGCATATGTGTTTGGGGTTGTTTTTTATTTTATTTTTTTAATGGGAGCACAGCAACCTAGCCATAGTTATCAGTCATCTGATAGATACGTAAACAGACAGAGATAGATCATGGTTTACTATTTCACTTTTGACAAGGGAAATAATTAATGCAAGTCTATATTATTTAGTACTCGTTTGTAAAAGTGCCTGTTATAAATGTAAATACCGCCTTCCATCCAGCAGCAATGCAGTGAAAGAAGACAAATGAAATCACTACACACCTCCCATACAGATATGAAAGAAGTTAAAACATTAATTCAGGGCAGCAAATGAAACTGTTGATGATTGTCTAACAATCAAGGTTTCTGAGGCATATTTCCTGTCACAATCTGTTTTTAATATTAAGACATTTTTATCCTGCCATCCAGCCAAATATCTTTCATTTCAATTCTACCCCTTTAGGGGAAAAAGAATTCACATCTGGAAGCAAATCATTATGTTGCATCATTTCTCATCTTTTCCCCTATCTATATTATTTTGTGACAATCCTTTCATATCTTTATAGAAAATAAAATTTGACTAAAGTAACAATGAATACACAACAGACAACAGAATTTCATACATAATGCTGCTTACGGTTTTATAACTGTATGCCAAAGATGAATACCTTCTCTACCATTAAAAAAACGAAACCAGAATATCCCAGCTGTCCTAATTATAAGAAAATATAACCAAAAAAAACTATCATATAATTATAACACTCTTGCTACTAATGACAAATTTGTTGCCAAAAATCTTACTTTTGAATGCCTTGACAGAACCAGTCTCTCCCCAAAAAACCCACAATTTTTTTTGTTCTAGACTGCAAATCGATTATCAATTTTATATTCATTAATGATCAGTTACTATAAACAGTGTAGGAAAAAGAATGCTGAACAATTCTGCCTCCTCTCCTACCATGAACACTTAAATAATCATTTAAAGAGAGAGAGGGGGGGGGGGAAGAAAACAGTATTGCTTGCTCAAAAATGCCCGGGCAGGTCTCACATTCAACTTTTTGGTTGTATATAAATAAGAACAATGGATACGTGCATTTAAAAAAATAAAAAAATAAAAAACCAAAAAACACCAAACCAGCAAAATTTCTGCAACATCAACCACTGTAATCCAGCTCAGAGATACTCTAAGGAAGCCAGCAGCTATTCAATAAAATGGGAAACTGCAAATAGTACAAAAACAGTTCATAATAGCACTAATGTATAGTTTCTCAGTCATTACCGATCTGATAATGACCGGTAGCAACCTTAAAACCATACATTACAGTTTAAGTATGGTCTGATGCTCACAGCAGATGCATAGCTAGGAAGTAATACAATCTCACTATAAATGTTCATACTGTTACAAGGCTGTCTTGCATACATGGATTTCTCCCTCTCCAATGTTATCCCACCAGGTATCTTTATAATGATCTGAAAAATACATGCCTTGAGTAATAGTGCTATACTGAAAGGAGAAATAGCAAGGCCAATATGCTCAAATAACTCAGAAAACACGTGCCTAGAACACAGGTATTTTTGTAGCGCTTGCACCTAGATGTGCCCTCATGTTAGACAGTAGCCATTCATATTATGTGTCTATTTACTAGGTACTTTAATGGGCATCCACATGTGCAGAAAACACAGCATCCTTCTACTGCTTTCCTATTATTAATGTGTTGACAATCCTAAATTGTAAGCTCTGCAGAACAGGCACTTTATCTCAGGATGGGCCTGATCCATCTCTAGCAGTGTCAATGGAAGCCTTTCATAGACTTCAAATTGTGTTATATTGACCTTGACATGCCTGGAGAGTGCTTAGTATGATAGGATTGTGATGGGAGCTTTTTTTTTTTTTTTTACTCAAGCAATACACATAATAGATCATATAAATAAATGGAAGGCTGTGTTGTGGTTTAGATGCTGCTCTGGGACTCAAGAGAATGGAGTTCAATTGCCAGCTCTGCCACAGATTGACTGCATGACATTTCACCTCTCTGGGCAACAGCTCCCCATCAGTAGAACAGAGTTGTCATAATGACAAATTCATTAACATTTAGGAAGTGCCCAGATATCGTGATGATGGGGGTCATGTAAGAACTAGCGGTGCAGCTGTGCTGCTGTAGCATTTTAAGTATAGACAGATCCTAACTTCATGGAATAACTTCCAAGGTAAAGATTGGCCCAGATGAGTTTCTAGAGCCAAGCAATAGATTTTCATCAGCATAAATGAGATTTGCTTTGGTCTATTCTGCTTGTGTGTGAACTAAACTGAAAAAGGGCCTTATCTCCATCATTGTTAATTCTTCAGTGCCCTTAAAAAAAATCAAGTCCTCTCAGCAGGGGTGGATTGATAGTTTCTAGGGCTGGAGGTTGTTAACTCATCAGAATCCCTTTTAAAAATCTGGTTCCTTTTTTCACTTTGAAACCCAGGACAGGACAGCAGGTGGGGGGGGGGGGAGAGGATGGAGGGGGGAGCATTAGGGCAGTGTACATATGGAAAGGTGTGGGCAGCAAGGAAGGTGTCTTGGGGAATTTGGAGACACACCCTTCCCAACCAGAGAGCCTCTACTTTAGATGCCAAGGAGCACTGCCCCTTCTCCACTTGCAGCCAGTGGTTCTTGTGGCCTACTGTCCTTTTTAAGTGTGGCAGCAGAAGGTCTGGCTTTGAACATGGTCACGGCTTTCTCACCACTGAATCCCACAAGCAAGTTCAGCATGCCCACTGAAGTTTCTGGCAGTATTGCTATGGGGATGAGGAATATACCATATGAACAGGCTAAATAGATAAGTGGATATGCTTTGACATTATAGCTACCCCAGCCAGCTATGCTGAGGTACAGTTCATTTGTCCGGATGTTTAGCAGCTCTGGGACAGGTCAGCAGGGTTAAATGACTTGACCAGGTTCACAAAAAAGGAGGAAAACCCTGGGGGGCAGGTTCTACAAGCCAGAACACTGCCTGTTTTCCAGGGCATTTGGTCACCCTACCTACCTGACATGGTGGTGCACAGGAACTGAGTGCTCAGCACATGCAGGGACTTTCTTCATTTCCCCTCTAAACTCATATTTCATATTCTATTTAAGTACATCCAAGTACAGAACTCCACCCATCTCTACGACTCGTAGGGCTTTTTTACCTCTCAGGTTGTGAAGAAGAATAGAAAGACAGCTGCCTCATATTTATGCTGTTCAGCATGTTAGCTCTCACTGTTATGCTCACTGTTCGTGTACATCAGACTAAATGTTGTGGTGTATCCTGCAACAGTCACTGATCTGTTCTCAAGAAAGTCTGTGGCCTGTGTACCATTAATTCGATACCTTCTTTGCTTAGTGGGTGCATCTGCTTGAGTTTCACCTGGTTTGCAACTGAATTCTTGAGACAGAAGGAAATAACAACCAACAATTTACCTTCGCTATTTTTATTTCCTGGATGTGGTTGTACAACTCTAGAATGTTTTATATTAACCTAGCAGCATGGTTTCATAAATGGCCCGGTAAGGCATCCCAGCCAGAAGAATTGTAATAGAATGCTCCTGGAATACTCCGGGCCTTAATCACAACCACCACAAACATAATGGGCCACATTTTCAAAAGAGCTCAACTCCAATTTAGGCACCTAAGTGGGAACAAAGGGAGCTGCTGGTGCAGAGGACTTTTGAAAATCTGGCCATTCAATTCAGGGCCCAAATGAGAGCAGAGTGTTTTTTAAAATCTAGAGAAATAGTTGTCTTAAAAGAAAAAATGCAGTTAGGCTGTGTAGAGTTAATCCTCAAACTTAGAAAGAAAGGAGTCTGTATCCACAAGCCCACAATTTTATGAGAAACTCTCTCTCCCCTGACATAAATGCTCTTTCCCTGTAATCATTGTAGTAGCTTATGTTGATATGAGTGACAACCTCTTTGCAAGAATTACCAGTGTTAGCTATTCAAATGTAACCTGTGAGGGGGGCAAGATACAAATAAAAGTACAATCTACATCTGGGCCAGAACTTCCTTTAAGGTGTTGCCCTTATAGGTCTTCTGGGGCTTTGGTTCTGTTGATGCATCTTAAAAATACAGTAATATTTGGCACTCAGTAATTCTTTTCATACAAGTAAATTCACAATGGTAGGTGCCATTATACCTACTTTATGATCAGGGAAACTACAGCACATATAAGTTAAATGACCTTCCCAGAGTCACAGTCTGGATCATTGGTGATCATAACCAAGGATTCCTGAATCCCACTGGATCAAGCAAGTGTCTCATCCATCTCAGTAGTGTGTCCAGAAACAAGGGTTTTTGACTGCTAACTACTGAGCTGCTGGAACTCTACAGGCCCAAATAGAGCTTCTTTTCTTAGAGTTTCACCCCAGTATAGAAGTTCAGTAGCTTTCTATATTAAGATCCTAGGTTAAAACTTTAAAAAAGGGAAAAAGGAGGATCCGGGGAACTACAGGCCAGTCAGCCTCACCTCAGTCCCTGGAAAAATCATGGAGCAGGTCCTCAAGGAATCAATTATGAAACATTTAGAGGAGAGGAAAGTGATCAGGAACAGTCAGTATGGATTCACGAAGGGGAAGTCGTGCCTGACTAACCTAATTGCCTTCTATGATGAGATAACTGGCTCTGTGGATGAGGGGAAAGCAGTGGATGTGTTCCTTGACTTTAGCAAAGCTTTTGATACGGTCTCCCACAGTATTCTTGCCGCTAAGTTAAAGAAGTATGGGCTGGATGAATGGACTGTAAGGTGGATAGAAAGCTGGCTAGATCGTCGGGCTCAACGGGTAGTGATCAATGGCTCCATGTCTAGTTGGCAGCCGGTTTCAAGCGGAGTGCCCCAAGGGTCGGTCCTGGGGCCGGTTTTGTTTAATATCTTTATTAATGATCTGGAGGATGGTGTGGACTGCACTCTCAGCAAGTTTGCAGATGACACTAAACTAGGAGGTGTGGTAGATACACTAGAGGGTAGGGATCGGATACAGAGGGACCTAGACAAATTAGAGGATTGGGCCGAAAAAAACCTGATGAGGTTCAACAAGGACAAGTGCAGAGTCCTGCACTTAGGACGGAAGAATCCCATGCACTGCTACAGACTAGGGACCGAATGGCTAGGTAGCAGTTCTGCAGAAAAGGACCTAGGGGTCACAGTGGACGAGAAGCTGGATATGAGTCAACAGTGTGCTCTTGTTGCCAAGAAGGCTAACGGCATTTTGGGCTGTATAAGTAGGGGCATTGCCAGCAGATCGAGGGACGTGATCGTTCCCCTTTATTCGACATTGGTGAGGCCTCATCTGGAATACTGTGTCCAGTTTTGGGCCCCACACTACAAGAAGGATGTGGAAAAATTGGAAAGAGTCCAGCGGAGGGCAACAAAAATGATTAGGGGTCTGGAGCACATGACTTATGAGGAGAGGCTGAGGGAACTGGGATTGTTTAGTCTCCAGAAGAGAAGAATGAGGGGGGATTTGATAGCAGCCTTCAACTACCTGAAGGGGGGTTCCAAAGAGGATGGAGCTCGGCTGTTCTCAGTGGTGGCAGATGACAGAACAAGGAGCAATGGTCTCAAGTTGCAGTGGGGGAGGTCCAGGTTGGATATCAGGAAAAACTATTTCACTAGGAGGGTGGTGAAACACTGGAATGCGTTACCTAGGGAGGTGGTGGAGTCTCCTTCCTTGGAGGTTTTTAAGGCCCGGCTTGACAAAACCCTGGCTGGGATGATTTAGCTGGGAATTGGTCCTGCTTTGAGCAGGGGGTTGGACTAGATGACCTCTTGAGGTCCCTTCCAACTCTGATATTCTATGATTCTATGATTCTATGAAAACTCAACTCATCTAGAAAGCTGATCATTGTGTTCTTTTACTACTATGGAAAAACATAATTTCTTCTTCTTCTGGAGAGTTCTCATGAGATGACTCTCTGGAGGATAATCAATTCTTTTCCTGTTTAATTTCATGAAACAAGTTACCAAGTTTCAGTATGGTTTATAACATAATAGAACAATCTTTTAGAAGAAGCTGCAAACAGTACATTTTTCTCAGCCAAGACCAAACTCTTACTCAAAACTCAAAGAAGCCAGTGGGGCACTTTAGATGTTGCTAACGCTTAACAAGTTGGGTACACTGTGAGGGAGTTCTCCAGGTGAAGGAGGAGCAATTACATGACCATTGGGGTAAGTTTGTTGTCTGTAGTGTGTGTGTTTGTGGTGTACTTGCTGCTTGACTGAAATATTCTGTGTGGTCTGTTTGTTTGGGGGACCATGTGTGTGCTGAGCCTAGCGGCCTACTGGGCAAGGCTGAGAGCTGCTGGATGAGGCTTTGATCTCTAAGCCCTTTAGCACCCATCAACCCTTACCCAGGGGGCAGGGCTACTCAGGAAGACCAGGGCTTTAAAAAGCCCATTTCTAAGCGACCAGAGGAGCTAGCGACCAGGAGTGGCTAACAGGGGAGTTTTGCAACCGAGTTAAGAGGAGGAGGGGGAGAGTGGGGGGGCTAGATACACTTAACATTCTTTAAACTTAAAGCCAAAAATGCCCCCTGATAAAAACAAAAGAACAAAGGAGCTAACTTCAGGAGTAAAAAGATAATGCAGCCAGAAGTCCACCAACAGAGTGGGAGCTATCCAGTTTATTGCACCCAATGCAGCATGTATGATTACTTGCCCAATGGGCAGGTGGCATATTTCTGCATTCGGTGCAAGGAGCTCCTGGCCCTCAGAAACCGTGTACGGGTTTTGGAGACCAGAGTGGCTGAACCAGAGGAGCTAACGGAGACAGAGAGGAACACAGATGAGACTTTCTGGGACACAGTAGAATGGTCCCACCCTCGGTCTGACAGCCTCTGTGCTGTTAAAGAGGATGAAAGTCTCAAGGAAGGAGAACATCCAACTGGAGCAGAGGGAAACAATCCCAAAGTTGGGACCCTCCTTCCAGAGGAAGTTGTGGTATCCTCTCGCACTGAGGATACCTCTCTGGGGGAGGGAACTCCAATTATTAGGAAGAGACAGGTATTAGTAATGGGCAATTCCATCATTAGAAACATAGATAGCTGGGTTTGTGATGACCAGGGAACCGCATGGTGCCTTGCCTGCCTGGTGCAAAGATTGTGACTCTCTCGAGGCATCTAGATAGACTTATGTGTAGTGCTGGGGAGGAGCCGGTGGTCGTAGTACATTTAGGTACCAATGACATAGGGAAGGATAGGAGAGAAGTCCTGGAGGCCAAATTTAGGCTGCTAGGTAAGAGATGGAAGTCCAGGACCACCATAGTAGCATTCTCTGAAATACAGGGCCAGTTAGACAGGCAGAACTGCTGGGTCTCAAAGCATGGATGAGACAATGGTGTAGGGAGGAGGGGTTTAGATTTATTAGGAACTGGGGAAACTTTGGGGGAAAGGGGAGCCTAAACAGGAAGGATGGGCTCCACCTAAAACAAAACGGAACCAGATTGGTGGCACTTAAAATTAAAAAGGTTGTAGAGCAGTTTTTAAACTAAGGGCTGGGGGAAAACCGACAGGTGCAGAGGAGCATGTGGTTCAGACAGCGACATCCCTTAGGGGAGGATCTATTCATGGAGATTCTCTATGTCCTAGTAAGGAGGAAAGGATGGAAGATGATAAAATATGGTAGGATCTGATGAGAAACAGTCAAATGAAAAAAAGAGTCCCATTCAATTACATCATGTAATGGCAGACAGCTAAAAAGTGACAAGTTTTTAATGTGTTTATATACCAATGCTAGCAGTCTAAATAATAAGATGGGTGAACTAGAGTGCCTTGTATTAAATGAGGATATTGATATAATAGGCATCACAGAAACTTGGTGGAATGAGAATAATCAATGGGAAACAGTAATACTAGGGTACAAAATATATCAGAAGGACAGAACAGGTCATGCTGGTGGGGGAATGGCACTATATGTGAAAGAAAGCGTAGAATCAAATGAAGTACAAATCTTAAATGAACCAAATTGTACCATAGAATCTCTATGGACAGTAATTGCATGATTTAATAATAAGAATATACCAGTAGGGATATATTACCGACCACCTGACCAGGATGGTGATAGTGACTGTGAAATGCTCAGGGAGATTAGAGAGGCTATTAAAATAAAAATCTCAATAATAATAATAATGGGGGATTTCAACTATATGTAGCCTGTCCCAAAGTTGCGTATATATAATTATAACTTGAGGATTAACAGGTTCTTGTCCCAAAATCAGGCCCAGTAAGATTATTGTAAAATTATCATATAATTTGGAACCCTGATGTGCACAGGTGTAACACTCACGCTATAGGAACTCATATAGATAGATAGATGTTTTATTAATATGATTTATTTATTAATATGATTTATTAATAATTTAGCAAAGTTATACACACACAAACCTCAACGAGGCAGATAGGGAAAGTACATTTGGACGGCCATACTTGCAGTGGGGGAGGTCTAGGTTGGATATTAGGAAACACTATTTCACTAGGAGGGTGGTGAAGCACTGGGTTACCTAGGGAGGTGGTGGAATCTCCATCCTTAGAGTTTAAGGCCCGACTTGACAAAGCCCTGGCTGGGATGATTCAGTTGGTGTTGGTCCTGCTTTGAGCAGGTTGGACTAGATGACCTCCTGAGGTGTCTTCCAACCCTAATCTTCTAGGATATTATGATTCTAAGTGTCACCAAATGGAATTAATAGGCAGCAGGTTTAAAACAAACAAAAGGAAGTATTTCTTCACACAATGCACAGTGAACCTGTGGAACTCTTTGCCAGAGGATGTTGTGAAGGCCAAAACTATAACAGGGTTCAAAAGAGAACTAGATACATTCATGGAGGACAGGTCCATCAATGGCTATTAGCCAGGATGGGTAGGGATGACGTCCCTAGACTCCGTTTGCCCGAAGCTGGGAATGGGCGACAGGTAACGGGGCACCTTTTGACCACTGCCAGAAGACAGGATACTGGGCTAGATGGACCTTCGGTCTGACCCAGTATGGCCATTCTTATGTTCTTACTGTATGAATGGGGAAGCTAGAAAGGAGGATGATTTAACAGTATTTATGTAGCAAAGTCTTGTGCTTATTGTCAATGATGAGACTGGCAAACTTAGTTTAAAACATAAATTATTCCTTTTTGCATATTTACCAGCAGCTATGTTCACCCAACAGAGCTCTGTTCCCCTCCCTACCAATCCCAATAGTTATCTTAAGCCCTCTCACTTATTAAATAAAACTACAGCTCCCCGCCATTCCTCAGCACATGGCTGACTCCCTCCATGACCCAGTTTCTACTGCTGAAATTCAAGAAGCTATTAAGTCTCTTCAGTCTGGCAAAGCCCCAGTTCCAGATGGCTTCTTACTGATTTTTATAAAGCCTTTATTGACAAAATGACACACAGTCTAGCTAGTCTGCGTAATGACTCCTTTACCCACCCACTCAACCACCCAGTTTTCTGCACAGCCTTGACGCAGAGCATGGCCAATCACATGCCAGTAGCTACAAATGCCAGAAATTCTAAGCATATTTCTACCTCCAAATGTTATGGTAACCTCACGGCACTGCCTTTGGTTCCCAGTACAGAAATTATTAAAATTGCATTCCTATACCAACAAATGTGCTTCATTTAACAAGGATAATCTGAAGCTATGTATTGGTCATTTGGAATGGGTTAGGTTTTTTTATTTTTGTGTGTGTGTTTATTAAAAAAATGTTTGGCAGTAATCTAAATATTAGTCGTCTCCCAGGAAAGACCAGACTGTTAATTGCTGCTCCAGTGTCATGGGATTTATGTCCAGAGGATTATTTTTCATTCTGCTGTAGTCTCTCATCTTGAAATGACACTGCATGCCACTCACTGATATTAGCATCAACAGCTATATCAGGGGAATGAATGTTTCAGGGGACAAGTAATGTAATATGAAGTCTTTCTCCTCCACATCCATAGCTCAAGTCGAGGGCCAGGCAGCTAAAAGTCATTTTCATCTGATTGACACTTGATGGCCTGTGAGAAATAAATGGGTGAGTTGTGTCTTTAAGCCCAGTTCCTAATAAAAAGGTGTCCACATTTGCATGGAGGGAAAGGGAAAGGAAATTGCAATTGCCACATTCTTTATTGTCTCAACAGAAAAGTCAGGGCTTGAATGAACAATGAGAGCAAAGTACCCTCTTATTCCTCATAGCAGTTCCCATTCCACTAGTATCTCAGAAGGATGTTAAACAACAACTGAAGTTAGACATTTTTTAAATCAACAGATCCAGATAATTTACATCCAAGAGTTTTATAAGAACTGGCTGAGGAGCTCACTGGACCATTAATGTTGATTTTCAATAACTCTTGGAACATCGAGGAAGTTTCAGAAGACTGAAAGAAAGTTAATGTTGTGCCAATATTTAAAAAGGGCAAATGGGATGACCTGGGTAATCATAGCCTGTCAGTCTGATATCAATCACAGGGAAGAAAATAGAGTGGCTGATATGGGACTAATACAGGAGAAAGAATTGGAGAAACAACTTGCTAAAGATGTAAGTAACAGTAAGAATTTTCTTAGTGCATCAGAAGGAAGAAGTATGCCAAACAGGCAGTGGGGCCACTAGGTGACCAAGATGCTAAAGAAGAACTCAAGGAAGACAAGGCCACTGCTGAGAAGCTAATTATTATTTTATTTTTTTTGCATCAGTCTTCACTCCAGACAATATGGGGGAAATCCCCACATCAGAGCTATCCTTTTAGGGCAAAAAATCTGAAGTACTATCCCACACTGATGTATCAATAGAGGAGGTTTCATAACAATTTGAAAAATTAACCAGCAATAATTTTGATATTCACCCAAGAGTTCTGAAGGTACTCAAATATGAAACTGCAGAACTACTAACTGTAGTACGTAGCCTATCACTGAAATAAGCCTCTGTGACAGATGATTGGAAAATAGTTAATGTAACACCAATTTTTAAAAATGGCTCCAGAAGCAATTCTGGCAATTACAGGCCGGTGAGCCTAACTTCAGTATCAGACAAATTGGTAGAAACTAAAGTAAAGAACAGAATTATCAGATACATAAACAAACACTATTTTTTGGGGAGAAGTTAACACAGTTTTAGTAATGAATTCATGCCCCAGCAATCTATTAGCATTCTTTGAGGGTGTAAACAACCATGTGGCTAAGGGTGATCCAGTCAATACAGTATATTTGGACTTTCAGAAAGCCTTTGAAAAGGTCCCTCACCAAAGACTCTTAAAGAAACTAATCACGGGATAAGAGGGAAGGTCCTCTCATGGTTAAAAGATAGGACACATAGGGTAGGAATAAATGGTCAGTTTTCACATATAGAGAGGTAAACAGCAGAGTCCCCCAAGGATCTCTACCGGGACCAGTACTGTTCACCATATTCATAGATGACATGGAAAAGGGAGTGAACAGTAGAGAGGCAAAGTTTGCAGATGATACAAAATTACTCAAGATAGTTAAGTCTAAAAGCACAGTGCAAAGAGTTACAAAGGAATCTCACAAAACTGGGTGACTGTGCAACAAAATGGCAGGTGAAATTCAACATTGGTAAGTGCAAAATAATGCATATTTGAAAAAATAATCACAGCTACACTTATGTGATGATGGGTTCTAAATAAGATGTAACCGCTCAAGACGGATCTTGGAATCACTGTGGATAGTTCTCTGAAAACTTAAGCTCAATGCACAGTAGTGATCAAAAAGACTAACAAAATATTAGGAACTAATAAGAAAAGGACAGAAAGCAAGACGGAATATATCATAATGCCATTAAATACATCCATGGTGAGGCCACACTTTGAATAGTGTATCTAATTCTGGTCACCCCACCTCAAAAAGTATAGAATGGAACTAGAAAAGGTTAAGTGGAGGGCAAAAAAGATGATAAAGGGTATGGAATGGCTTCCATACTAGGAAAGTCTAACGATTAGGACTGTTCAGTTTAGAAAAGAGACGACTAAGGTGGGATATCATGCATGTTGTGGAAAAAGTTATTTACCTTTTCCCACAATCCAAAACCCAGGGTCACCTGATGAATTTAATGGGCAGCAGGCTTAACACAAAGAAGAGGAAGTACTCTTTCACCCAACACACAGTTAAACCCGTGGAATTCATTGCCATGAGATGTGATGGCCAAAAGTATAACTGGGTTCAAAAAAGAATTAGATAAGTTCATGAAGGATACGTCCACTAATGGCTATTAGCCAAGATGGTCAGGGATGCATCCCTAAACCTCTGACTGCCAGAAGCCAGGAGGGAAAGACAGGGAAGACACTCCAACTGCTTTGTTCTTTACATTCCCCCCTGAAGCTCTGGTACGGGCCACTGTTGGAGACAAGATACTGGTCTAGATGGATGATTGGTATGGCAATTCTTAGGTCTTGCTTAATAAAGAATTAAAGTAGGCTAATATAATTAATGCAAAATAACATGGGCTTATGGAAAATAGATCCTATCATAGTAACTTGGTATCTTTTTTTGATGAGTTTGGTTGATAAAGGTAATAGTGCTGGTGTAATATACTTAAACTTCTGTAATTGACTAGGCAAGGCACAACATTTTCATTAAAAACTAGAATGATATAAATTTAACATGGCACACATTAAATAGATTGAAAAGTGGCTAATTGAGAAGTCTTAAATTGTAATTGTAAACAGGGAATCCTCATTGATAAGGCGTGTTTCTAGGGGAGCCCATAGGGACTAGTCCTTGGCCCTGTGCTATTTTGCCATTTTTATCAATGATCTGGGGAAAAAACCTCACTGATAAAGTTTGCAGCTGACACAAAGTTTGGGGAAAGTGGTAAATAATGAAGAGGACACGTCACAGATACAGTGAGATCTGATTCGGTCAGTAAACCGGGTGCAAGCAAACAATATGTGTTTTAATATGGCCAAAAGTAAATGCATACAACTAGGAAAAAAGAATATAGGCCATGACTGACGGGGAATTCTATCCTGGGAAGCAGTGACTGCAATTTAGCAAAACAATTGTTTTTAAAATAATAGCATTACAAATGTCTAAATGTGTCAGTTTCACGTTGCCAACTCTTATGATTTTAATCACTGACATCATAAAATTTCATGCGTTTTTTAAAGTCACAGCTCCTGGAATCATATAATTATAGGAGAACCTCCACTTTTAAAAAAGCATCTAGCCCTCGTGGTTCCAGAGAAAAGCTTGAAAATGTGACTATGCTGAAAATGCAGAAGGCAAATAAAAAGACCCAACATTTATTATTTTCCCTCCTGGCTTCTGGCAGTCAGAGGTTATGGGATGCATCCCTGACCATCTTGGCTAATAGCCATTAGTGAACTTATCCTTCATGAACTTATCTAATTCTTTTTTGAACCCAGTTATACTTTTGGCCATCACATCTCATGGCAATGATTTTTAAACCAATGAGCCATTATTTTTAAGCCAATCTCATGATTTATTGGAATCTGACACATGATTTTTGAATGTGCGAGTTTGGCACTACTAAAATGGGCACAGGAAAAAAATATTTCCTTTAGCTGTTGGCTGTGGATTTAGGGACAAATCCTGATCCTACTAAAATCCATTGGAACCTTGCTACAGATGTCAGAAGAACAAGGATTTGGTCCTTAGAGATGGAAAGATATGAATGTATACACAGGTAGTTAATTGTGCAGTAAAGACCTGTTCTTGCCTATCCATTGAAGTCAATGGGCAGACTCCCACGGATTTCAATGGGTGCAGGATCAGGCCTGTATTTTGCTACAGGAATCTACAAGCTCAGCTCCTGAAGCAAGAGCCTACTATCAGATCAAAAGCCAAAGTTTTGGCTAACGGGTGGAGGAGTTTAAAATGCAACAAGCCACCTAGACACAGACAGAGGAGCTTCTGGTACCTTTGCTATTGCACATTATTATTATTTGCATAGATTAATAAACGTGGTTCAAGGAACTTACAAGCTCCATTGGCAAAGAGTTAGTGTTGCACCAGAAAACTTTACTTTGGGAATTTCCTACTTTCAGTGTTTTATTTTTAAACCATTGCATTGCACTTTTGCATCCCACAGCTCAGGAAGACGTCTTTCAGTGAAAAAGCACAGTGTTTCAGGAATGGTCCTCCTCCTCGAAGTTCTTGTTATTACAGAAACTTCTTAGCTTCTACCTAGCTCTCTATTTTTAGTGCATCCATCACCATGCTATTTAGGTCCCCGTTTAAGAGGAGAAGCTGCTGGAACAGAATGCCCAGAAGATATAGGATAATATTGGTTGGACCCTCTTTCTCAGACTATGCCTAAGAGGGTGGGGAGGCTTCAGACTAGACTTTTTCCACAGCTCTTCCCCATGCCCTTTCCTTTTCCAAGCAATACATTGCAAATGAGATTCTATGTAGAGTAGGATAGAATATAATGTGTGAGCTTCTGGGGGAAAATTTTTAGTCATTGTCAGGTTCGGTGCATGTGCATCAGTCACACCTACTCACCGCAGGGCACAAGTACTGTAGCACTCTCCTTTTCAAAATTTTGCCTTAGGACTTCAGTAACACCATGCAAAAATTTAAACAAGTATTCCATAAACTACTGCGAAGGCATTAAAGTAGGATATTCTTTGCCTACCTACCCTTTTTCTTTACCTGTATAGTGCAGAATCCTCATTAGCCTTTGCAGCACATAGCAAATTAAGTTCCAGTGAACTGGCACTTCCACTTTGCAGTTGTGCATAGACACACTGTTTTTCCCTTGCAGCTCCCTGAAGAAGTGCACTTACATTTTAAACTGAATTACAAAAATAAGTGGAGATTTAATGAAATTCTGCCAGAAGACGTGCAGTAATAGTGTCACATTAAAGAATGTTATTTAATCAGCAGATGCCGATACAGTGCAGAATGGGGTGTGTGGGAATTTGCCATACAACGACTCTTTGGCTAGAGAGCACCCTAGCGGAGGCTGAATTTGGGGGTTTTCCAGGCACATGGGAAGCATAGCACCTTTTACCGTGGTACCGGCACTGATTAGTGTTGTTAGCAGAACTCAGGCCCAGAAATGATCTCCATAGAATTCCTGGTGGCAGAAGAGCTCTGGTGCCAAAGTGTTTGCCCCATGCTGAATAGTGCATGCAGGCTGAAGGCTGAAATTTGAATTGAAAAAAATAAATAAATAAATAAATAAATAAAATAAAAACACCACACAACCTTTTCTATTTAGGAATTAGTTGGATTTGATGCTCTATGGAGTCCAGCTGCACAGTCCTGGCAGAGATCCGAACTACCAATGTAACTGATTCATAGCAAAATCATTCCAAGATCCCTTCCTCCCTCATCTGGAAGCCATTAAAGGACATTCTTTCATCTCATCTCCCATTAGTTTCCTATACATTAACTTTTTCTTCTCGCTCAGCTTTGGTTAGATGCTCTTCTCCATTGCTTCTTGCATTTCCTGATGTCTGAACAGGCTTGACTGACAAGAAGCTTTTTAGATGGATTTTGGGTAAAATTTTCAAAAGCACCTAAGTGACTTAGGAACCTTAGTTCCATTTTCAAAAGTGGCTAAGGCACTTCAAAGACTTATTCTCATTGAAAGCCAATGGGACATAGGTGCTTTTGCAAATGTTACCCTTTATCTCTCCTCGCACTCTAGCCTGCCTCTTCACTTCCTGCCTATATTTCTCATCTTTTTCTTCTGCCCCTGCTTTTCTCTTGTTTACTCGACACTTATCTCATTTCCGTTGCCCCTTCTTCATCCTTGGATTGAAAAAGAGACATTACATCTTGCCTCGTGCCTTTCTGATGCCCTCATGGTGCTCCACTGGAAGCCACTCTACCTATAAAAGAGAATAAAATGCTGCATTTGAACTCAAACATTTCCTCCTCCACTGTAGGTAGTGTTACGTAAATACTGCCACATTGCTTCAGTGCCAGGACAGTATGCTTCGACAGGAATAGCAGAACAACTAGAGTTCCTGAGAAGGAAATGGTGCCCCCTAGTGAGGCACCCTGGAGTGGCCATCTTCCACAAGTCTTGCAATGTATCTCTCATTCTGTTTACAGTATAGACTACTTTTTATAGGTAATAAAATTTCTGGAGGAATATTAAAAGACAAGCAGATCTTAAGAGAGAAGCAAATATCATTGTTATTTATTTTTCAATTTATGCAGTATGCTGGCTGCGGTGTCTTCTTAAAGCTAGAAATGCAGACTCCAACTTGTCTTCACAATTCAGTGATAGTGACTACGAGTACTTTCCAAAATGACCCGGACGCTCAAATGATCATGAACCTTATGCTCTTTTCACTTTCAATGGCTTTAGGTGTAGCACCACTGATTTCAATGGATTACTCCTGAGTTTCAATGAGAGGAGAATCAGGTCCATGGCATGTTGTCTGCCGACGTACCAGTTATGGGAAGATGTGTAGGTCTACTCTGTTTTCAAGCATTTTAAATACAAATGTTGATCCAGCAAGAAGCCTCCAAAGAAATGTTTACATTTTATAAAGTGAGAAGAAACGGTCAAAGAAAATTAAGCAAAGTATAAACAATGGGGGAAAGATTCCTCCATTGATCATTCATATTTCCATCTTACCCTGAGTTATACAGTACCTCAATCACACTGCACTGACGGCACATCGGAGCGTATGCTGCCTCCTCCTGAGAGCAGTACTATGGGGAGGATTTGCCCCATCAAGGGAGCACTGGCAATATTTCCATAATGACCCTGCCCTGGGGGTTACACCAGGGAATGGAAGATTTGGGTGATTCCAGGCACTCCACAGAAACAGAAGCTACAGCAGGGGACATGTTGGATCAACAGAACCTTGTCTGCCCTGGCCACCCCCATGTCGCCCATGACGTCTGGGGGGCTGCAGAGCAGAAGCTGTATTCTCTGTACTTACATCCATCTTCCTCCTTTTTATCCCTCTGGAGGAGGATTAGTGTTGCTGCTGCACTTGAGGGAGAATTGGAAAGCAGGGGGTGCCAAGGCAGGTGGCCTTGTTTCCTGCCTCTCTGCTTGTTAAAGCCAATGGGGCAACTGTGAAAAGCTGCTGGAGAGAAAAGGGGCAGCCTCCAACAGCAGTGGGAACAGCTGCCCTTGGTGGCTGGGAGCAAAAACTGCTGGAGGGAAAAACTCAGAGAAAAAAGGCTTAGTTCTGAGTGTTGTGCTCTCCATATCTGGGAGACAACTCACAGGTCACTGGGACCTCAAGAAAATCAAGACAATCAAAGACAAACCCGGGGTGTAAATACACCACCTCCAGCCTCCATTTCAAGAGCTGTTAGACTCATCTCTCATAATATTACAGCAGTTCAAAATGAAAGGGCAGCAGAACACTGTGCGGTAGAACTTTGTTATCTACGGGTCTTGGGAGATACCTGAAATCTGCAAACAATCATGGGTCTGGATAACTGGGGGACCCTGCTCTGCAGACTGTGAAGGCCTGGAGTTAGGGTCCCTTGAGGCAGCACACAATTTAAACCCTGCTGAAGGGTTTCCACAGTCACTGACAGGCAGCTTCCTTCCCCCAGGCCAATTGGCTCAGAAGGAGACAGAGGTAGCTGGGCTCCAGGGTTTCCAGACATAGAATCCTAGAAGTTAAAGATAGAAAAAGCCTAGTAGGTCATCTAGTCTATTTACCTGCCAGTGCAGGGAAAGATTTATGTGCTGATGTGTAACCAGTGCACCAAACGCATGAAGACTTATGCAATGAAATCAAACCTCGGTGACCTTGGGTAACTGAGGGTTTTGGTTAAACAGGGTTCAGGTTACTGAGATCTGACTGTATTGAGATATGAAAATGATGCTAAAAACTTAGTACATTCATCAGACATTGCCAAGACACTTCACAACCCAGCAGGAAATCCTTTCACAAAGCAGAAGCTGCTTAGGAGACTGGAGTAGGTGGGACGTTCCTTTCCTACAAAACAAAAGTAAAGCAAACATGTACATTATATTTAGAAAGGACCCATATGAAGCAGAGAGTGGAGAAAAAAAGCCATTCCCATAATGGTGTACTACCATCACTGCAAGTATTTGAGGTGCATGCTCCTATAATATTGTTGCCAAGTGATTCATTTGCTCAGTTGATAAGGGCCCTCACTATTTGTGCCTTCATTGCTTGGCAGTAGGTACGCTGTTCCTCTTTTCCACAAATAAGACACATGCTTTGACCCTGGCTTTTTGTCCTGCCAGCTGCTGCTCTGCTGATTCAGTCTCCTGTGTCAAGTAATACTCAGCATAAGATGACAGTAGCTCTACCAGTTGTCAGACACTGACATTTTTATTTGAGCCAAAGCATCTTTCTGCTACATTCATAAGGCCCAACTGGGCCACAACCCATTGGGACAGTATGCATTGCTCTGCATCAGGCAAACAGCAACGCTACTTTGACAAATGGTAGATCAGATCCCTTAAGTAAGGGCAACCACTGCTCTTTCCAGGTTCGGGGATTGATGTTCTTTCTCCCTAAGAGGGGTGCTTTGTCATCTGTTGTTCTATCCTGAGAGTTAATGCTCTGCTGCTCTTAACAAGAAATACCAATTGATCCATTTGCACTACTGACATAAAAGAACCCCTCTTAATTTGTGTCTCCTCTGCTAGGGGGAGAGTGTCTTCTATCATATACACTTGTACCTATTGGTGTCATTTGCACCACACATAGAACAAGTAAGTAGCAATTCTAAAAAGAGCAGGGTCAAGTTGGCTAAGAAAATAGCTTCTGGTAGTAGTGGTGATGGAAGCAAAGATAACGGCCACACTGCCTACAAGAAAAAAAAACCCACTGTCTCAGCGAGCAAGCAAAAAATCAAACACCAATGCTTTGTCTGACAAAGAAGAAACATCTGTTGCCTGGGAAGGAACCTTACTACCCTCAACTGGATTACAAAATAAGCCAGCTCATGCTTTTGCTGTGTAAAGGGATGGAGACTGATATGGCTGCAGCTGCAAGCACAGGTAAGATAGAGGAAACTTAATATTCTGCCAGAGCACGGACATGTGGATAGCTCTTCAGAAGATAACATTAGCAGCATTCATGGAGAATTGAATCCTAACAATCTGTCTTAGCCTGGAAAAAAACAAAACAAGCAGGAGTCCTCCTACCCGCAGGTACTCCTACCTACCAAAGGAAACCTTGAACCTATGAACAAGTTCTTGGGGTTACTGAGTTGTAGCACTTCAAAAACTGGGAAAAATGAAAAAGTCCTCCATTAACCACTATCCTCATTCAGGGGATCCACTGTAATGGATTCAAATCACAGTGCACAGTAGCATTACAAGATCTTTTTCCATTTCTGTTCCTGATACATTTTCTGTTCCGCCTGTTCATAAATTCCACATCAAGAGCCAGTCACAGACTCATACACTTTGGCCAGGAGGGACCACCATAGTCATCTAGTCTGACCTCCTAAACACTGCAGGCCATAGAACCTCACCCACCGACTCCTGTAATAGACCCATAACCTCTGGCTGAGTTACCAACGTCCTCACATCATGGTTTAAAGACTTCAAATTACAGTCCACAGGTGATAGTCCCACTCCCATAGAAAGGAACCGCATATCATTTGCATGGTGTGTTCTCCTCAATCAGTAAAAGCTCACAAAAAACAAAGAATATGATGAGCTAGCAACGTCATCCCTCCAACCCCTCTTAAGTATCCAATATTGAGTTCTGATGGTGAGAACAGTGCTATACAATAGTAGAGACAATCCTGAAACCACCAGTTCAATGACTGTCATTCCCTCCGCAACCACCACCACCTCTTAGCATACTACTGTGTCTGCCACCAGAACTCCTAGTCCACCTATAGGAAGGCTCCAGTTTGTAACACTATTGCCAAAAAGTTGTGATTCAACAAACTTACAAAAGAAAATGCACAGTTTAAATCAGAACTTTTGTAAGAGCTACAGCTCTTACTTGAAAAATACAAAATGGTAGCTAGAGATGTGCCATTTTCCATGCTAAATACCTATTTCCAGACATTCCTTCAATGCTCAGAGCTACAAGTTCTCCTTTAAGATTTAATTTCTGTTCTATTGAAATTCCCAATATATAAACCTGACCATATCAAGTCTCTATTGTGTGGGCTCTCTAAGAGCTGGGGGCAAAGGGGAGGAGAGGCATGGCACCACTGACATATAAACAAGCAATCAGTATGTTTCACGTGTGTCTCACTTCTCATTGGCATCATTTGCTGGAGTGTCACTTGCACCAAGGCTCTAACAGTTGTGCCTTAAATATAACTAAAGCTCTGGACCTGAGGTACAAATAAGGGGGTGGCCTGTGTCACAAGGACAGAGAACAACATGCATGCCAGTGGTGATGGCTGAACACGTTTTAGAGGCAGTGCATTTACAAACATGGCATGTTGCATACATTTTTTCAGTCTATTTCCATTTCTTCCAATAATCCATGAACATGAGGAATTTGATTTCAACGGAAAAAAAAGTGGGTCATTTCAGTCTCCCTTCTAAGGCTGTGAAAATCCTGTTTAGTAAACAGGATGAAAAGAATTAAAAAGCTGCACCTTGCATACCTTCACGTATGGAAACAAGCTGTGCTTGAATACTTCTTAGATTACACTATTTCCAAACTACCCTCATGCTCAATGGAATTTGACACAGGAGATATGCACAGAACTTGCCCCATTTGAGACTGTCACAAGAGATATGTCTGCTGAGTCAAACCAGACCACCTCTAAGACTTGGACAGCACGAAACAGTTCTCACAAAAACATTTTCCTGATGAATGTGCGCAAAGAAGTCTGGTTCACTAATGGATCCAAGGTTCAAGGCTTCACCGCTTCACCAGAAGACAGCCCAAATTAGAACTGTGTCTGCAGGAATGGCAAATCAACTGGCACGACAGTTGGGCACAGTGTAGGAAGCAGCTGCTCCAGCAATTACCTCTCAGAACTCATTTCCCAGCAGTGGCTAGAGAAGCAGTTCTAGGACACAACATTTTATAGACATGAGCATTAGAAGAAACCTGGTACAAGTTGCTTCTTTGCCAACGAGGCAACAGGCAGAATAATAATGGTGTGCTGTTACATCAATGAACCACTTAAGGATCTTAAAAGGTGTCCAATTATACACTGGAAAGGAAGATACTACACTGCCCTTGCCAAATTAGAACGTAAATTTACTAAGCTGTCCACCAGCAAGTGCATGTTCCAGAAAGATGTTTAGTATGGGAGGAAGCATTATGAGGCCAGAGATCCAGATTGCTACCATAAATGCACAGCCTCTGTCATTTCCGACAGTGGTCCTGCCAATATTTAGCTCCTGCTGGAGACATTGCTTGACTTGATCACAAATCAGACAACGACTGAGATCAGTTACACTTTCTTAGTGGAAAATTATTCATGCCCGTCTTTGCCCATGTGGTACCCAACCCAGCTCTCCACCCTGACAGGACATATGGAGGTGAGGGCTCAAACAGCTCTAACTCTCCTCCACCTTGCCATTACACTGGGCTATATCAAAATCTCTCACAGAGAACCACAACTATTTGATTTAATAATTAGATCTTGTGCTGCTTTGCTTGTTCACCCTACAATGTACGTTTTACTGTGAGCCTACATGGTGCACACCTTAACTTTTCATTGCACCTGTGCAATATTTTGGGGAGAGTATGACAAAACTGATTTGCTCCCAACTCTGCAGCTGCTTATTAAATGTTACATCAGGCAGCAGCAAAAGCTGGCAGAAAGATCCATGGATTCAGATTACTTGTCTCAAAATAGACTAAAAAATGTCTAAATATGCAAAAGATACAAACATTCTTTGATACAGAGTAATCAAACTAGATCTTTCTGTGACAAAGACTCAGTCCTTTTCCCATACAGAACAATGGAGTCAACAATGCATAAAAGGTGATCTGCAAAGGAAAAAAAAAAGGGGGGGGGGTTCTATATGATATATGAAGGTGGCTGACATGGTTTTCTTCTGGGGAAAAAATAGATTTTTCTATTAGTATTGTTATTATTCCCAACTTATTTATCACAGAAAAATCAGGAATGTCAATAGTAAATCAGGCATTCCCTGGTTTGGCGGTAGCTCTCTTTGGAAGACCCAGAGATATTTTATTTCTTCAGTTTAGAAGGATTTTTTTTTTGTTTTAACCTATTTAACTAAAAATGTTTTAAAGAATCAGAATAAAGATCATTTTCACCCTTAGCCAGGTTACACCTGCTTGGGACCTGTGATGTCATAATCCTACCAGTTCTCCATCATCCTCAGAGATTGTTCTTGGAAAACACTGAAGGGTAACACGTGGAAAGCTTTTGGGACTACTTCATACAAAACAAAGGAAAATAAAAACAAGAACAATTGTTTTCCCTTTGTAAATCACTTTTCAAGTAGGAGAACATCATGCACCAGCATGACTGTCTCCAACAACAGAGATACAACCTTCATGGCCAGTCATATAGAGCTCCATTATGGCTCTGCCCCAGGAAGTGGGCAGCATGTAGCTGCACTGCCTCAGAAGCAGACTGTTTCTGGTTCCTGGTTTCCCCCTTGCTCCAAGGGAAAGTAATCTGTATCAGCTCCTATACTTGACACAGATTACTATTTCCTCTGCACCAGCTCAGCTCTACTGCTTAGGAAGGGGAAGCCCCAAAAGAAAGGCTCCACCCAATTCCCACCTTTGTGCACCAACGTGTGCTGGACAAGGAGTAGCAGCCCTGCAGAGAACTCTTTCCCCGAGAGCTCTACCAAACAGGGAGGGTAAAGGGACACCTTATGTCTTCTTACTCCCTTTGCATAGAGCAAGTCACCATCTCTCTCCCCCCTCCCTCTACACATTATATAGTGTGTGTGTGTACACACACAGACACACACACAAAATAAGAGAGACACAGAGACACAGACAGACACAAGATGGCTTCCATCAACACCCTGCATATTTATTCTAGTGCTTTATTCAACTTATTCTGTAAGGCAAATTAATTTCTACAGCAATTCAGCTGCTACTCCATCCACCTGTGGAGTGGATATTTTATGGAATAGATTAACACTGCCATATCAAGTCATCTTTAGTTTTCTTCAGTTGCACAGAGCTTTTCTCGGTAGAAAAGAAACAGTTACTTACTGTAACTGTGGTTCTTCAAGATGTGATGCAGATGTGTATTCTATTTATGTGTGTGCATGCTCAGCACACCAGAGCCAGAGAATTTTGCCTAGCAGTACCGTAGAGGGGCAGTGCTCACGGCTTGCAGCCACTGTCCCTCCACTGGCTATATGATGTGCACTCGCCCAAACCCCCCTACGTTCCTTCACACTGAACGCCCAGAGACTAGACTCCGATGCAGAGGGAATGGAGGGTGGATCGTGGAATACTCGTCTGCATCACATCCTGAAGAACCACACTTACAATAAGTAACCATTTCTTCTTCTTTGAGTAGATGCAGCCGTATATTCCACTTCGGTGACTCAGAAGTAGTACCCACCCCAGAAGGCGGGGATCAGAGTCTACTTAAACAAGGATATTGCAGGACAACCCTACCAAAAATTGCATCTGCCCTGGAAGATGCAGAAATGGCATAATGGTTCGTAAATGCACGTATGGATGACCATGTAGCAAGTGTCCAATATTGAGACGTCACTGAGGAACACTATTGATTTTGCTTGCGCTCTTGGAGAATGAGATGGTACCCGCTGAGGAGGCATAGCTGAAGCTATTTCATATGCCCTCTTAATACAGGCTGTTATCCATTTAGAAATCATTTGTGAGGAGACCGCTTGCCTCTTCATACGATCTGCACATGACAAAAAAAGGCAAGGCAAAGCACAGAATGGTTCAGTCCTGTCCATATAGAAAGCTAGACATGGTATGAATGGAGGCACTGCTCCTCCAGAGACGCATGCAGCTTATGGGAGGGGATGGGGGGACAGGTAAATATACTGCCTGGTTCAAATGAAACTGAAAGACCATTAGACAAAAATTTGGGGTGCAGTCGTAAAGTCACTTTGTCCTTCGAGAGCTGCGTATAAGGAGGCTCTGCTATCAGGGCCTGCAACTCACAGACTCTCCTTGTGGATGCTACCAGGAAAATGATTTTCTGACACAAAAAGTGGAAAGGGACAAGATGCCAGGGGCCAATAGTGGTGCTGGAACAAATTTTTATAGTTAACCAAAATGTAAACCTGTATATAATGGAAACCACTTCAAATCAGGGGGTGCAGCAGCACCCCCAGCATTCCTAGTTCCAGCACCTATGGGCTTGAATGGAGGTCCCATTAAAGTTGCTAGGACTGTGTTAAGGTCCACAGAGGAACTGGCTCTCGGAACGGAGGATGGAGACAAAGAAGCCCTTTTATGAATCTTGCTCCCGTGGTACTGGAGACGACTGGTCTTCCCTGAATGGGAGAATGAAATGCTGATATTGTTGCCCAACAACTGAAGATGCAGCCATTACACCAAGATGTCCTGGACAGAAGCCAAAGTCTGTTGAGCTCCCTGGGCCAATGACCACACCAAAAATGGCTTCCGTTTTTGCTGAATAGGCTATTCTGGTACACGGTTTTCAACTGTTGAGAAGCACCTGTTGAACAGCCACCAAACAACATTCTTCCCCCCCACACACACCCCATTCAGCCACCAACCATGCCACGAGATGAGCTGAGTGTGGGACGCCAATGTGTGACCATGATTCTGTGTGACTAGGTCAGGATGAAGCGAAAGGGGTATGGGAAGCTGAAATGACAGCGTGAGAAGATCGGAGAACAGCACTGCCTCGGCCATACTAGGGCAACAAGAACAAGCTTTGCCTGATCTGCTTTCAGCTTGAGGATGACCTGTGGGATGATTGGGACCCAGGGAAAAGCATACAGGAGAGCCGACTGCCAACTGAGATGGAAAGTGTTGAATTAGGCCCCCCGAGAGCAGAAGAGATGACATTTCTTGTTGCCCCTCATAGCAAAGGAGATCGATCATCGGAATGCCCCAAGCTGTGAAGATAACCCAGAAGACGCTTGTCTTCAGAAACCCTCATGACTCAGGGAAAAATTCCTGCTGAGATGGTCCACGAGATGATTCTGGACCCCGGGCAAGTGGCTGGCTATCAGAGTAATGCTCTCCTTGATGCAGAACTACCACAACTGGCTTGCCTCTTGGCAGAGCATCTTAGAGTGTGTTCCCCCTTGCCTGTTCACATAATGCATCGCTGTGGTATTGTCAGTAAGCCCCTGATACAGTCCAGAAAAGCATGACATGCACTGTAGATGGCCCGAAGCTCCAGCAAGTTGATATGCAATTAGGACTCCTGCACTGACCACAGGCCTTGAACTTTCCATGACCCCAGGTGTGCTCTCCAACCCATCAGGGAGGTGTTGGTGACAACAGATCTGGTTGGCAAGGGCCAGAGGAAGGGAATTCCCTGGCAAATGTTCTTTGGACATGTCCACCACTGCAAGGAATCCAGGACCAGAGGAGGTAGACAGACCAATCTGTCCAGGGGGTGAAGAGTGAGATGGTAAACTGTTCTGTACCACATTTGGAGGGGACAAAGGCACAACCTTGCAAACTGGACCACTGCAAGAAAGCGGACATGTAGTCCAAGAGCCTCAGGCACATCCACACTATTGTGGAAGGCTGAGACTTCAGGCGATTTGTTACCTTTGCTTCAGTCTGAAAATAGTCAGTCGGCAGAAACACTTTCAAACTCGTAGAGTCTATTAGGTCCCTAATGAACTAGATTTTCTATGTGGGAGCCAAAGTTGACTTCCCGGGGTTTAAGATGAGACTCAGGCAGTTGAGCAAGCATAGTGTAGCATCGTTGTGAGCAAGAACTTCCTCTCTGGACCTACTTCTCAGTGTCATCCAGATACGAGAAGATGTGGATTCCTTTCTTCCCAAGATATGCTGTCACAACCACCATACATTTGATAAAAACCCAAGGGGCAGAAGAGAGGCTGAATGGAAGCACTGTATACTGAAAATGGCACTCCACTATGATGAATCGAAGGCATTTTCAGTGGCCTGGAAAATTGCCACATGAAAGTAGGCATCCCGAAGGTCCAGAGCAGCAAACAAGTCATTCTGAGACAATGCAGGGAGGATAGCCAATAGAGTGACCATTCGGAACCTCATGTATCTGATATATTTGTTGAGGCTGCAAAGGTCAAAAATGGGTCAAGAATTTGGGCACCAGAAAATACTGGGAATAGAAGCCGTGACCCCGATGTTCTGGTGGAAACTCCTCCACCAGTTCCAAAGCCAGTAGAGAGTGAACCTGCTTGAAGAGTAGTATCTCGTGAGAAGGGTCCATGAAGAGGGACAGGGAGGGGTGGAGAGGAACTGTATGGTACAGCCCGATCTGATGGTGCTTAGGTCCCAGCTGGTGGTGAAGTTCAAACCCCAAGCATTGTGAAAGCAGGCCATCCCGTTGTAAAAGCTTCCCTTTATAACTCTTCAGATTGGGGCTGGGGTTTGTTTAAATCAGTCTGAAGTGGAGTCAAATACATTTGACTTCTTCACTTTCACCACCTGTTTGTATATATTAACGTTTTCAAGAGGCAGTCATGCTACACATTGCTTGGTCACCTAAGAGGGTATTTTGGTCTTCTGTTGAATAATGATCAGCCTCTTCGTGACCAGCAGGGCTCTTTTCCATACATATTTGTTCTTGTATATAAAGCATCTTTTGTAAAGTTAGATACGGTGTTTTAGAAGGGCATGGAAGCAATTGTCCAAGTTGCAAAGGCGTATATTAAACTAAAATCACACAAGCAACAGAATGATTGAGCTCCCTGTTCTGCAGCAAAGAAAGTGGCATGTAACCACAAGCCACAGTCATTATTTTAGTCACTGAAGTAATAATCGGGCTAACTGGCAGTTATTTTGCTTTCTATGCCATGACCTCCTTCCAAGTTTGCTTGGCTTAGCTGATGTGGGTGTTAAACTGGTGCAAGCAGACTCTTGTTGGTGATGCATCCGTCTCTTGAATCTCTCCCTCCCCACAATTCCAGTTGTATAGGAACTGCACAGGCAAGCCTCTGTATGCACAAGGAGCCTCACTGAGGACAAAGGGAAAGTGTCTGCTAGCGAAGCACTGAAATCAATAGGTCTTGGGGGAGGGAAGGGGCAGGGGTCTTCCCTCACTGTTCTCTGTGCACGATAAGGGCTGTAGAAACTACATAATATTATCTCATCGTTTCCTTGTGTTACCCCGTCTGTCTATTTCCACCTGCTGTCTCTTGTATATTTAGACTGGAAGCTCACTGGGGCACAGACTGTCTTTTCATTCTGTGCTTATACAGCACCTAGCACAATGGGGTCCTGATCAGTGATGGGGGCTCCTAAGCACTACCACAACACCATCACCCATTGCTCGGAAAGGATGACCAAGCATAGGTGTGCTTAGATGGGTTCTAGCCTTGCCATGACTCTTACAGATGTTTATATTCTCATGATTCTTTAGAGCAACCACAGGTTGTTTTCCCAGTCAAGCACTGCCACACTTGCACTTTCAGTTCCACCAATCATTTTTACACTAACTCCCTTCTGTTCTAGGATAGAGCGTTTTCTGAGGGAACTTTCCTTATCATGTCACTTATCCCTTCCACCCCATCAGGACACTTCCCCTTCGTTTTAGCCTCTCTCTTTCTCCCCCAGCTCTCCCCGTGCTGCTCCTCCGATTTTTCAAAGCCCAGAATATTTCTTCTTTCAACTCCTCAGCCTCAGGTGCAATGTTTGAAAGACTTTTTCTGAATGTAATGCATACAGAAAGCTGCCATCTGATAACAGCTAGGCAGGTGGCGAGTTGTGATTACAGTGATTGCTGCTACTGATTGGCTACAAATTGCATACACAGCTAGTGTGTGCTAAAACATCCCATTATTTTGTTACTTCATCCGCCCTCCATTCCACCTGCTTGTTTTACTCATCTACATGTTACGTCTCATCTTTTGGGCTGTAAGCTCTTTAGAGAGCAGGGACTGGGCTACTAGATGTTAGTACAGCACCTAGCACAATGGGGTCCTGGCCTGGTTGAGGCTTCTAGGCGCTACTGCAATCTAAATGATCAATAATGATTATATTTTGGCAACTCAGAATCAAAGCTGCTGCTATTACATTTGAGTGGTTCTAACAGGTACATTGTGTATAAGAACTTTAAATGGATTGTTCTGCTGTGAGTAACACCTGCCACCAGGTCACTCAGCTGTCCTTCCATTCCTGATATTATCATACATTTGGAGGAGAAGGCACTCTTTGTATTCCCTTGCTTCAAGGATGACATCAGTGCTGGAGAGCCAGGCCTAATTTTTCACTTACCTATTTCCTTCTCAAATCCCGTATTGTCCGTGTCATTCACCTTTCTCCTGAAGATGTCCTTTTACACATTACCACTACATCTAATGAAAACTACCCCGTGTGCTCTCTTCTCCCATTTCTTTAGGTTACAGAAAAGAACCTGCTTAGATTGCAAGAATGCAGACTTTGGATAAGATATATTGCAGCATTTTCTTTAAAAAAAAACAGCATAATTCACTAGCTTCCATGTTTTCAATAAATTTCTCTCCACAGAGACAGCATGACTCATGGTCCCAGTAGAGAAATCACTTCTCGTGGTAAACACTAGCAACAGTTATAACACTAATAGCATTATCAGTTTATGACACCAGCAGTACTACTACCATCTAGTACAGGGGTCGGCAACCTTTCAGAAGGGGTGTGCCGAGTCTTCATTTATTCACTCTAATTTAAGGTTTCGCGTGCCAGTAAAACATTTTAATGTTTTAAGAAGGTCTCTTTCTATAAGTCTATAATATATAACTAAACTATTGTTGTATGTAAAGTAAATAAGGTTTTTAACATGTTTAAGAAGCTTCATTTAAAATTAAATTAAAATGCAGAGCCCCCCCGGACCGTTGGCCAGGGCAATACACAGGGCAGTATGAGAGCCACTGAAAATCAGCTCGTGTGCTGCCTTTGGCACACGTGTCATAGGTTGCCTACCCCTGATCTAGTAGTAGCACCTCTGACATTACAGATGGCCCATTTCTCCCACAAGTCTCTCCATCTCTTTTCCTACACCCCTTCCCATACTAGTCCTTAGGGCCACTTACCTTCTCATTTAAATCCCCCTTAAGTTCTACTTCTGTTGCAATTCCCACAAAAAGTGGGCTAAAGTAATTTAGTCTGTTTTACATGTAGGAAAACCCCCCACCCCAGCATGATGCACAGACACCTTTGCTGAGTGAGGTGCTTGGACAGCACTTGTTGCTGTAACCCATTTTCTTCCCCATCCCTTTTATTCTGTTGCCTACATTCAGCTCTACCAAATTCACCATCCATTTTGGTCAATTTCATGGTCATGGGATTTTAAATATTGTAAATATCATAGTTTCGGATATTTAAATCTGAAATTTCACGGTATTGTAACCGGGGGGGGGAGGGGTTCTGACCTAAAATGGGGAGGTGGGGGGAATTGCCAGGCTATTGTAGGAGGATCATGGTATTGCCACCCTTACTTCTGTGCTGGGCAGCTGCTGGCTGGGAGCCCAGTTCTGAAGGCAGCACCACCACCGCTGCAGCACAGACATAGGAGTGGCAATACTATACCATGTCACTCTCACTTCTGTGCTGCTGCTGGTGGCAGGGGAGGTTCCCCGAGATGGGTCTAACCTGGCCTCAGGAGCGGCCCGTGCAGAGGAAAAGGAAGTCCTGTCCCTCCCCAGCCCATCCAGGACTAGCAGCTAGAGCCCAGTGCAAAGTAGGAGCCACCGGTTGGGGTGCCCTCAGCCCTGCCCTTCCCCAGCTCCTGGGAGTTAAAATGGCCTTGGCCTGGCTGTGTATGTGTGGGGGCGTGACCACCGCACCCCCCTGACCACAGAACCCTGGGTGGTCACCCACTCGCCCACCTGTAAGGCCACCTTCCCTCCCATACCATGCCACCTTCACTTCTGCACTGCTGTTGGCGACGGTGCTGTCGGCAGAGCTGGGCTCCCGGCCACCAGCTGTCACTCTCCAGCCACCTAGCTCTGTGAAATCTGGTCTCCCCTACAATAGCCAGATTTCACGGGGGAGATCAGATTTCATAGTCTGAAGTGTGTTTTTCATGGCCGTGAATTTGGTATGGCCCTACACATGACATATGAGTTAATGTGCAAGCGTCTCAGGACATGGACTTTTCTTATCTATATTGAGAGGTGCCTAGCAAGCTTCTGGGTGCTGCAGAACAATAAATAAACAACAAGAACAGGCTAGTAGCGCTATCAGTAATAGACACTAGAACAATTGTACAAGCACTCAGCAGCCTCTTCTGCAAGTTAGGGCAGTGACAGGTCAATGCTGTTCAAAAACAGGACCCTCGCACCCTGCCTCAATAGCCTATAGGCTGAGCTGCCAGAATTCTCTCACATCATTACTTTGAATAGTTAAATCTCGCTACGATGTGGGGAGGAAGAGAAGGAGCTGCAGATGGAAGTTCCCAGCTCTCAGGTGAGGAGAAAGAGGTCATTTTCAAAATAGTTACATGCAGCCAAAGAAAGTGCCTCACACCTGAATAAGTTTTGTTAAATAGCTTGACACATGCCATATTGTTGTAATATTCTCTCTCTCTCTCTGGTCATTGCACAAGAACCCTCACTCAGTGGGCCTAGCCAGATGGTCTTCCATCCCCATGATAAGGAATCCCCAATGAACAAAAAGACACTGTTCTAATAAAATCCCCAAACCTAAATATTTCATTTAAAACAACAGTTAATGTTACTAGGCAAAAACAATGAACTTCTCTATCACACCATTTACACAACTTAAGTACTCATGAACATGGGAATGAACAGTTAGGACTTCATATCTCTTACCCAAACTATGTAACACACACATACTGAGCCAAAACTTCAGTTGGAGTATATCAGCTACCTTGATTTACACCAGCTAAGATCTGGCCCAATTTATTAATTATTCATCATTAATTATTATTATTATAAGTGTATAGTTCATCCATACCACAACCACCTCAACCTTGACTCCCAGTTTGCTGACTTTTTTTTAAAAGCACTATGTTTTTGATATCTAAATATTTTGTCAGGTATTCTGATAAATTGGGAATATTATCAGTTAATATTTATTGATAGAATGTTTTATACATTACTTATTACTGTTTCTTGAAACTATTTCTTATGTAGTTTAATAGGAAATGTGCATAACTACCTATTTATGAGAAAGTATGTATATATATTGGCTTACATTACAGACTGATCTCTCTTTCCATATATATTATATAAAATAATTGGTGTGTACATATATAATTTTTATGATTCTTTTACTGGAGGATCTGTGTTGTTTATATTTGGAGATTACTGATGAAACAGGATTTATTTGGTCAAATGCACTGTGGTAAAATATGCATTTCTTTGTAATTGAGAAGACTAAAATATTTGATTATGTGGGTAGTGTTAGATTTATTTCCTTAATTATTCAATTGCTTGCTTTTTTTTTTTTATACAAGTGCTTGAGTTTTGTAAAGTATGATATAGGCAAGTACACTGTTCTCCCTTAACTAGACTTTGAAACAAAGTTTTGTGTTTCTGGAATATCCCAGATGATGAGGAATTTTTTGTCTTTTAAATTATTTTTGAATTTTCATTTATGTAGGCAAGCAGAGATAGAGATTGTGGGGGCCAAACTTTAGACACCAAAAACAACAGACATTTTGAAAATCTTGGCCACAATTTTTAAATACATGGGATGGAAAGATCACCACATTATCAATACTAAGGTAAAAAGAGACACTGGTCAATCTTCTAGGCAACTGGGCATCCTAGTCAAGTCATTGAAAGTCTCTGTATTTTCTGTAGTTACCTTATCTGGAGAACATGGCTAATAATAATGCTTTACACTTATGGTACTTTTCCCATCTGTGAATCTCAAAGCAGTTTACAAAAGGAAGAAAGAATTCTTAGTCTGATTTGAAGCAATTTATATGAGAATCAGAGACCTCAGGAGGTCATCTAGTCCAACCTCTGCTCAAAGCAGGACTAATCCCAATTAAATCATCCCAGCCAGGGCTTTGTCAAGTCGGGCTTTAAAAACTTCTAATGATGGAGATTCCACCACCTCCTAAGGTAACCCATTCCAGTGCTTCACCGCTCTCCTAATGAAACAGTTTTTCCTAATATCCAACCTAGACCTCCTCCACTGCAGCTTCGGACCATTGCTCCTTGTACTGTTATCTGCCACCACTGAGAACAGCCTTTTCCACCTTACAGGTGTGTGTTCCTGGCTCTGCCAAGGGAAAAAAAGGTGAGGATTGCTGGAGGAGGAGTAATTATACCAGATCCCGAAGTGTCTTTTCACTTCAGAAAAAAGAGTAGCTTAGGCTGGTTCTGAACTTGATGACAAAAGTATTCTCCATTATTATGCATTGGTTTTTTAAATCGCCACAGGTTTTGTTGACATAGACTGTTGTCTAGTTTTCAGATAAGGGCAATATCTTAAACATTTTATTGTTGCAATCACTGAAAATTGCTTCTTGCAGGAGTCAGTGTCAAAACCTACCTATGTTTCAAGTTTTGTAGTATAACGTGAGCGAGGACACAAACATTAGACACACTATAAATATTCTAAAAGGGCCATTGTAAGTCTTCCTCAAAAAGCACTTAGTCAATTTAATGAAAGTTGTCCAAACATGTTTTAGTTGTCAGTGGAACTTAAACCCTAAAAATATGAAAGCATGAGATTTTTTGAGTTATAAGTGGGAGTGACTCACAATCAGCCTTATGAGGAGACTGGCTGCAACAGTAACTATGAAGGCTACCATCTCTCCATAACAAAACACATACACCTGGAGCACTGAGGTTAGAACTCAGGACTTACAGCTCCAAAAAACATGTGTCTCTACCAGCTGTGTGCAAAGATGACTTCTGATTGCAGAAAGCTATTAAAGAACTATCACATTATTTCATAACTACAACTATCAAACAGAAGGCAACATCCTACCACTCTCTCACACACTGTCCAATCCTCTTTCCACTGAAGATGGTAAATATATATATATATATTCCCATTGACCTCAATGGGAGTAGGACTGGACCCCAAAAACTAAGTAGCTACAGCTGGTGAATGTTTAAAATGAGATTTAAATATATGGAAAGCCTGAAGGTGATGTAATAAGCAATTTCTATTACTATTGTTTGTATTGTAGTATTACAGTAATGCCTAGAAGTCATGACCAGGAGAGAAACCCACTGTGACAAAATGGGGAAGGGGGCAGAGGGAAGAACACGGACAGTGTCAACGGCATGTTTTTTTCCTATTCACTATCTACTGGCAGTGTTCTGTGAGTCTTAAGGAAGGCTTTGAAAGAAAGCAGGGGAGAGACTTTCCAGAAGTTTTTGAGGAAGGTACACCACACAAAACAGACAGCACAGAAAAAAGTGTGAATGTGATTTTGGGAGAAGAGACAGCAGGCAATCAAAATTGGCATCACTGATGAAGCAAAGGAGATAAACTGTGATGTGAAAAGTTAACAGAGCAGATAGGAAGAGCCAGGCAAAACTGTGAATGAGCCAACAAGTTTTTCCAGGCCAAAGTTATATGGAATAAGGGGGAAATGGAAGGAAATAAAATAGGGCTCTGTAAGTGGAAGCTGCTTGTAACTTTACCTATGGAAAGGCGTCAGATTCCAGGGAGCTGAAGAACCTATTACACGATCAGGCCAATACAGTAGGAAAGAGGCCATCCCAGTGAAGGTATTAAGACAGAACCAAATCCGAGTCTGCCCTTGGGCACACAACATGGTTGCTCTACATATGTAGCTAACATAGTACTGTCAACCCTTGTGATTTTATCACGAGTCTCCTATTTGATGTTTTACATAAAGCCCCACCTCCTGGAGACAAGTGATTACAAGAAAATCTCAGCTTTCATTTACATTTCTAGCCCTCATGGCTGCAGAGAAAAAGCTTGAAAATGTGACCCACCATCACCATAAAGGATCAGAAACCAGAAGACAAATCAAAAGAACCCAAAATCCATTATAATAAATCTCAGGATTTTGGGGGGGGAAAGAGGGCTGGGTCATGATTTTTAAACATTTAGGGCTGGCAATGTCGCTAACATGAAAGGAACAGACTAACAGCCAGCAACAGGCAACAGTTCATACACTTGCTGAATGTATCATGGTTATATATTGAAGGTCTGGAAGCTGTTTGTAGAAGAGCAAACAGAGCCACGCATGAGGGAGACACAAGACTGGAGCACCAATAAATCATTTGAAGGTGTCCCCATTGTACGTAATTACCATCCCCATTAAGCAGCAGTCATTGCAATTAAGTATTGTTGGACTTAAACCAGTTACCTGGAATGTCTTCTGATCAAGCGTGTAGCAATTAAGCAGCATTTACTATATTACCTTAATCATGCAGTATCTTTTCAAAGCACCCAAAACAGCTTCACCTTGAAAGTAATCACCCTAACATTTGGCTAATAAATGTTTGTAAAATGCTTTGAGATCCTCAAACAAAAAGGCACTAGAGGTATAAAAGTGCAAAGCATTATGACATGATTTTCTTTAGTTTGCTGTCAATTCTACAACGCTACTCATGGATTTCTTAAACCTGCTGCCAGTTGAAGCAGATCTGGTAAATAAAAGAAAGGTGATTAGATGGTTACTAAATGCCATACATGATCTTACTCCATAAAAGGGTGAGAGTGGGGGTGGGGGGGACATTTTGCTCAGACTCAGTAAACTACTATTTTAAAGGCTTTTAGTAGGGATTTATCTGAAAAATAAAAACTGAGACATCTGCCCCTCTGCTACATAGTTAGTGGAGTTTTTTTAATTTGCCTGCATTTTTAAATGACTACTGCCATATTTTAAGTCAATTCTTAAGTTAGATGTTTGAAATCACTACATTCAGCTTTGTTTTATATTAACCATGTTGTATTAATAAAGAATCACCACTCTTATCTTTAAACAATCACTGAAAAATACAGAGACACATACAACACTGCTTTTTAGCAAATGTTATGCAGACAGCATTTTTATTGCCCAGTGGGAAAATACTGAGTGGTCTTCGACGTTTTCTAATAAATCTATGTTAACATTAAAACAGGCGCTTTAATGTGTATGTATATTTTTATTAGGTGAGGTGAAAAACTCAACTGTTACCAACTTTCCCTCTCTTCAAGCAGTTTTAGTTCTGAACTTTTCAACCTCACCTCAAAATAATTAAATATCAATTTCTGAGCTTAGCATGGAAGGATTTGGCAGAGATTTTCTGGTTTATTTTAAGGGTAAAATTTTCCATGAGACTTAGGCCTCGTCTACACTACACAGTTTTGCTGGCATAGCTACATTGGCTAGAAGTGGGGGGGGGGGAAATATCACACCCAACCAAACTAGCTATTTTGGCAGAAGGCCTAGCATAGATGTAGTTTTAAAAGCAAAAGAGTCCTTCTGCCAACATAGCTAAATCTCCTCCCCGAACAACATAAACTAAGGGCTGATCTATGCTGGGAATTTACATCAGCATAGCTACATCTCTCAGGGGTGAAAAATATCCACACTGCTGAGAGACATACCATGCCAACCTAACCTCCAGTGGAGATGGTGCTAGGTCATCAGAAGAATTCTTCCATCAAACTAGCTACCATTTCTTGGGGAGGTAGATTACCTATGCTGACAGGAGAACCTCTCCCATTGGTGTAGGAAGCGTCCACACTGAAGTGCTGCAGCTGTGCCACAGTAGCAGTTTAAGTGTAAACATATCCCAAGCCAGCAAAAGCACTCCTTTTGTCTTTATAAGCTATGTCTCCATGGGGTGGGGGGTTATCAGCAAAGCATCTGTAGTGTAGACTAGCCCTTAGGGTTCCAACTGCTTAAATCACTTCTGAAAATGGAACTGATGCGCTTTTGGAAATTTTACCCTAAGGGCATGGCTACACTTGCAGATGTAGAGCACTTTGAGTTAAACCAGCCTTCATAGAGCGCAGTAGGGAAAGCACTGCAATCTGTACACACTGACAGCTGCAAGTGTGCTGATGTGGCCACATTAGCAGCTCTTGCAACGGCCACAGAGAGCAGTGCATTGTGGTAGCTATCCCAGCATGCAGGTGGCTGCAACATGTTTTTCAAATGGGGGGAGGGAGGTGGAGTGTGACAGGGAGTGTGTATGTGGTGGGAGAGAGAGTGCGTTTTGGGGGGGCTAAGAGCATGCCAGCATGCTATCTTGTAAGTTCAGACAGCAGCAGACCCCCCTCTCCCACCGCCTCTCTCGCTCTCTGTCTCACACACAACATTCCACAGTAATGGCTGCTTGGTCTCAGAGCATATAAGCATGCCGGCTGTCAAGAATGGAGCTTTCAAAGGACATATCCGCATTCCCACAGCGATTCCAAAACAATGACAAGAGTGGCCACTTGACTTAAGGGAATTATGGGATGTTTCCGGAGGCTGATCAGAGCACAGTAATGCAACACCTTGTTCACATTGATGCCAAGGCGCACCAAGCGTTAATCTTCTCGCCGAGGTGGAGTACCAGGAGCGCTCTAGCCCTGGAATCAAAGCGCTCTACGTGCCTTGCCAGTGTGGACAGGTAGTGAGCTAGGGCGCCCGGGGCTGCTTTAATGCACTCTAACTCGCAAGTGTAGCCAAGCCCTAAGTCTGTAGAAACCAGATCACTCTAGCTCTAATCACAATTACAAAATCCTTAGTGGTCACTCACTGTTTATAGTGATACTATTTTAGGCCGTTTTAATTTTTGAAGCAGATTGGAGCATTTGTCAAGCTCTGCCCCTTTCCTCCCCTATTATTCAACCTACGCTTGAAAGAACAACAAGGAGTCTGGTGGCACCTTAAAGACTAACAGATTTATTTGGGCATAAGCTTTCGTGAGTAAAAACCTCACTTCTTCGGATGCATCCGAAGAAGTGAGGTTTTTACTCACGAAAGCTTATGCCCAAATAAATCTGTTAGTCTTTAAGGTGCCACCAGACTCCTTGTTGTTTTTGTAGATACAGACTAACACGGCTACCCCCTGATACTTGACACTACGCTTGAAAGGGTTGCAAATGTAACCAATTGTCTTGGCCACCGAAACATCAAACAGCTTTGGCTACCAAGATAACTATCTATGTAAACCAGAAGAGAGATTTTTCCACATAGTCACTGTATCTCTAACAATAAAATAACCATACCACAATCAAAATATCTCTTCTAGAAAAGACATGGGCACAAAGTACATGATATACATAGCCTATCACAGAAGGGTCCTGATCCAAGATTGGCAGTCCTAGGCACTGCTGCAAAACAAATCATAAATACATTTTAAACACAAAGTCTTCTAAGTTCCATCCCTGATTACTGAAAGTTGTGAAAATACTGCATTAAGACTACATCTTGGTTTATAGCAATCAGCTTCTCCATGACCACAATCAATTCTCTGGATAACTAGTACTGACAAAGTCTGCCTCCAGTCTTCCCCACAGTCTGTCAGAAATCTCTTGACATTCATTAGGAGATGTTATAGACATCCATGCCAAGATTTTCAAAGCAGACAAGTGATTCTGGGTGCCTTATTTTTTGATTGCTCAAACTAAAATATCTTCAGGGGGTTGATTTTCAGAAAGCACTGAGCATTCACACTCTGAAAGTCAGCCCCTTTAACGTGTCTCAAACTGAGCCCCACAAGATGGAGGCACCAGAATCATTAGGTTGGAAAATCTCAACCTTAAATACCTAAAGAGAACTGGATTAATTTACCTATGTCTCATAGTTAATGCCAATCAACTTGGGTTTATGGAAGACAGATCCTATCAAACTAACTTGAAAGAAACATAGGAATGTGGGGCTGGAAGGGACTTCAAGAGTTGATCTCCTCCATCCTCCCAAAGTGAGGCCAGATTAAATACGCCTGTCAGAGATTATCTAGGTATTCATCTACTCTGTTCTTAAAAGCCTCCACTGACAAGGATTCCACAAGCTCCTTAGGTAACTTGTTCCAGAGCTTAACTATCATCATGGTGAAAAAGATTTTCCTAATATCTAACCTAAATTTTCCTTGCTTCAAACTGAGCCAATTATATCTTGTCCTACTCTTGGTAAACATGGAGAATAATTGATCACAATCTTCTTTATAATAAGCTTCTACATATTTGAAGATTGTTATCCCTCTCTCCCCACCTTCCTCTGTAAACTAAATAAGTTCTTTCAACTTTTCCTCATAGGTCATGTTTTCTAAACCTGTAATCATTTTCATTACTCTCCTCTAACTCTCTCCAGTTTACTTGTATCTTTCTTAAAGTGAGTGCCAAAACTGGACTCAGTACTCCAGCTATACCTCTCCCATCTTACAAACAACATTCCTTTTTGCCTCTTTCCCCCCAGGATAACACTGTTGATTCATATTCAATTTGTGATCCGCTGTAACCCACACTCCCAATCCTTTTCAGCCGTACTGTTCAGCCAGTTATTCCTCAATTTGTTTTTGGCATTTGAATTTTCCTTCCTAAATGCAGTATTTTGCACTTGTCTTTACTGAATTTCATCTGGCTGATATATCTTTTTTTTTTTTAAATGAGATTACAAATTTGGCTGATAAAGGTAATCGTGTTGATGTTATATACTTAGACTTATGTAAGGCATTTGACATGGCACAGCACAAGAACTAGAATGCTATAAAATTAACGTGCTGCAAATTAAATGGATTAAAACTGGCTGGCAGATCTCAAAACATAATTGTAAATCATCATTGAGCAGGTGTGTTTCTAGTGGGGATTGGCTCTTGACCCTATGCTATTTTACCATTTTCATCAATGACCTAGAAGAAAACAAACTCATCATTGATAAAGTTTGCACATAACACAAATAATGGAGCAGTAGCAAACAATGAAGAGGATAGGTCCCTGATCTGAATCACTTGGCAAGCTGAGCACAAGCAACCAGTGTGTTTTAGATATGGCCAAATGTATATATCTAGAATAAAAGAATACAGGCCATACGTACAGGATGGGGGGGGCACTATCCTGGGAAGCAGTGACTCTGAAAAAGGACTGAGTGGTCATGGTGGCTAGTCAGCTGAGCAGGAGGTCCCAGTGAAGCCCTGTGGCCAAAAAGACCAATGAGATCCCTGGATGTATAAATAGGGGAATATCAAGTCAGAACTGAGAAGTTATTTGGCACTGGTGTCCAGTTCTGGACACCAAACTTTAGGCAAGATGTGGACAAATTAAAGATAATCCAGTGGAGAGCTTATATTAGAGAGATTCCAGTGAGAGGTTGTGGAATCCCTGTCACTGGAGGTTTTTAAAAAACAGGTTGGACAAATACCTGTCAGGGATGGTCTAGGCTTCCTTGCTCCTGCCTCAGCACAGGGGATTGGACTAGATAACTTACCCTAAGTTCCTATGAGTGGATGTTTTTCCTAACAGAAATGCTCTAGCTCAAACAGGAACTAAACCTGAGAAGTTCTATGGCCTGTGTTATGCAGGAAGTCAGACTAGATCACAGTGGTCCCTTCTCATCTTGGAAATCAATGAATCTGTAAACAAAAGGTGAAATCCTGACTGCACTGAAGTCAATGGCAAAACTCCCGTTGACTTTGGTGCAGCCAGAATTTCACCAAATGACTTCTGAAAAAGGAAATTTTATTCAGACTTTTGTACTCTCTCTTATTCAGTGGCTTTCATAACTTAGGGTACGTCTATATGTTTGATGTATTGGGGATCGATTTTTTGCATCTCATCTAGACGCGATAAATCGATCCCCGAATCGACTCCTGTACTCCACCTCAGCAGGAGGAGTAAGCGGAGTTGACGGGGGAGCCATGGTGGTCGACTCGCCGCCGTGAGGATGGCCAGGTAAGTCAAACTAAGATACTTCGATTTCAGCTACACGAGTGCTAGTGTAGCACAGGCCTAAGTTACAGAAGCATTTTTCCAAGTCGGAGAACACCTACGTTTAAACATGTGGGTCTAAATCCAGCGTTGACACAAACCAATTGACTTCAGTGGAGTTACATTAAGAGTAAATTTATTTCTGGGTTGCTCTAATTTTGAATAGCTTTCTAATTAGAACTCTACCTGAAAAGTGACAGAAGGGTTTTTAAGCTCATCAGGTCAAATGACCGCATGTGGTTGTGTATTTTCCCACTGCCTTGTTAGATGCTACCACAATAGCTTGACTATTTTCTTCCTCATAGACTCTCCAAGTGGAAATTCAATAATGGATTTAGCCCCCGGTCATGCAAGCAGGCTTTACTTTATGAAGGTGAGTAGTCCCTTTGAACTTCATGGGACTAGTCTTGTATGTAAAGTTAAGCACATGTATAAACTGTGTGCAGGATTGGAGTCTTAATCTTAGAAGGGACGTATGGTTCAAAGGGTTAAGTCACTTTCTTAGGCTGTGGGAGATCTCAGTTTAATTTCCTTCTCTGCCATAGACTTTCTGTGTGAGCTTGGGCACATCACTTAGGCCCAGGTTTTTAAAGATATTTAGGTGTTGCAGTGCCAAAATCCCAGATTTTGGCTTCCAAGGTGCCTAAATCCCTTTTGACCATTAGAATCAGGCTCTTAAATCGTTTAGGCATTGCAACGCTGAGCACTGTAACACCTAAATACCTTTAAAGATCTGGGACTTGGCCTCTCTGTGCCTCAGGTTCCCCATCTGTAAAATGGGGATAATAATGCTTCCTTACCTCCCACAGTTGTTAAGACAAATATAATAAAAAGATTGCGAAGCACTTTGAGATTTACTGATGAAAACCCACTACATATGTGTTGTCTTATTGGAAAACCCGAGAGGTGGGCAAGCACAAGGCCACCCACTTCTAAAGGCCCCTCCCCCAGCCTAGCGGGAGGAACCACTGGACCCAGGGAACAAATAAACACGGGGGACAACAAATGAGAAAAACAGGGATTGCGGTGAAGGTCATAGGTTCAAAACAAGGATACTGAATGGGGACACGAGCAGAGAACCCCAGACAGCGCCCTCTGCTACTCAAAGGTGTCGTGGGAGCCAGCGGACGCTGCCCAGTGGAAATCTGCCCAGATGTATGAAACTAGGGAGGAACGGAACTAGGCCCCATAGTCGCAGAGCCCCCCCTCGTCCAGCATCCTCCTCCTGATAGTGTAGATGGAGAGTTTGGCCAGGGCCAGGAGGAGGTTGACGAGGAGGTCTCGCAACTTCATGGGGCTACATATGTGTAGTGGGGCAGCTGCCCCATTTCTGCAGAAAAGGGGTTAAAAGCAGCCCTGAAGAGGGCTGCAGCAGGGAAAGGGATTAAGAACAGCTGGGGCAAGCTGACTGGGTAGCTGACCACAGCTGTGGCCAGCTCAATCAGGGCCCAGCTGGCCCTTATAAGAGGGCTGGGGGCCAGGAGCTGAAAAGGAGACTGACACTCTCTCTCTCTCTCTCCGGAGCCAGAGGCCAAGTTAAGGGTCCACAAAAAAAGGGTCCTAGGGCTGCAGAGAGGCAGCCCAGGAATAGGCAGAAGTAGCTGGTCCAACCCCACCCTTGCCGATGATGAGCAGTTTACAGACTACAGTCTGCCCCAGTGAATGGGGGCTAGATGGAGACTGGCAGTAGCCACTGAGGCAAGGTAGGGATAGGGGGTTGGGGGTTCCCCTGGGAGGGGAGACCCAGAGTGAGGGGGTACTGCAGTGGCAGAACCCCTGAGTAAAGGGCACTGGGGTCCGGGAGGGGCACAGGGGCCAGCGGCAAGTGAGACACCAGCCGGCAGAGGATGTTCCGGAGCTGGAAAAGAGCTAATTCCCTGGACAACCAGTAGGAGGCGCCGTGCCAGTGAGTTGTCGCCCCGCCACAATAAGATATTACTTATTAATAATCTAAACATTTTGGCTAACACTGTAAAATCATTAATTTAATTCTTTGATAAAATTACAAATTTAGTTCATGACGGATTGAATCACAGAAACCCCTTTGTGACTGCCACCTGACATGCTCAGACTACCTCTGAGCCTGTTTTCCCTGCTAGCTTGGGACTTCAGTGCCCTGCCTGGTTTGAGCCAGACATGCTAGCCTGCTACAAACACAGACCCAGATCTGAACTACATCTCCCAAAAGCTGCAGGCTTAACTGAAAACAGCTTAAGAAGTGCTCTTGTCTCCAGCACTCAGATACCCAATTCCCAATGGAGTCCAAACCCCAAATAAATCCGCTTTATACAGGGTAAACTCATAAATTGTTTGCCCTCTATAACACTGATAGAGAGATATGCACAGCTGTCCCCCCGCCCCCCAGGTATTAATACATACTCTGGGTTAATTAATAAGTAAAGTGATTTTATTAAATACAGAAAGCAGGATTTAAGTGGTTCCAAGTAATAACAGACAGAACAAAGTGAATTACCAAGCAAAATAAAATAAAACATGTAAGTCTAAGCCTAATACAGTAAAAGTGATTACAGATGAAATCTCACCCTCAGAGATGTTCTAGTAAGCTTCTTTTACAGACTAGCCTCCTTCTAGTCTGGGTCCAGCAATCACTCATACCCCTCTAGTTACTGTCCTTTGTTCCAATTTCTTTCAGGTATCCTTTGGGGGTGGAGAGGCTACCTCTTAAGCCAGCTGAAGACCAAATGGAGGGGTCTCCCAGGACTTTATATAGTTTCTCTTGTGGGTGGAAATCCCTCCCTTCCCGTGTAGAATCCCAGCTACACGATGGAGTCTTGGAGTCACATGGGCAAGTCACATGTCCATGCATGATTTAGTTCTCTACAGGGATGTTCCCAGAAAAGCTCAAATGTGGATTGGCGTCTATCAAGGTTCATTGTTCACCAAGTACTTCCATTTACTTGAATAACCCCTTCACACTATGTTGATCAAATCTGCCTTAGGTGTTTTCTACAGCAAACACTTTAAGTACAAGCATAGAACCAATGCTCATAACTTCAGATATAAAAATGATACATGCATATGAATAGGATGAATACATGCAGTAGAACATAACCTTTGCAAAGATATGTTACATGGCATATCTAGCATAAAACATATTCCAGTTATGTCCTATTTACATTCATAAGCATATTTCTATAAAGCATTATGGGATGCAATGTCACATAGTTGATAAAAAGGTAACTGCATAGATGTAATGTACTTAGACTTTTGTAAGATAATTTATTAATACCACACAACATACTGACTAAAAATTTATCATTACACAATAATCAATAAAGCACAAGTTGCATGGATTTAAAACTGGCTAACTGACAGATCTCAAAAACAGTTATCAATAGGGAATCATCACTGAATGGGAGTGTTTCTAGTGGGCTTCTGCTGGAATCAGTACCAGCCCTCATGCTAGTCAACATTTTCTTCAATGATCTGGAAGTAAATATAAAAATCATTGCTGATAAAATTTGTGGATGACCCAAAATTGGCAGAGTGGTAAATAATGAGAAAAGGGCAGCAATACAGAGATACCTGGATCTCTTCCAAACATGGGCCCAGTCAAATAAAATGTGTTGTAATATAGCCAAATACAAAGTTAAACATCTAGGAATAAGGAATACAAAATAGGGCACTGTATCATGAAAAGCAGTGAGTCTGAAAAGGATTTAGGTGTCTCAGTGGAAAAACTACTGAACATGACCTCCTGGTATGATGTAAAAAGGGTTAATGCAATCCTTGTATAGATTAGGAGAGTCGAAGTAGGAAGGTGATTTTACCTCTATATATGGCTATAGTGAGACAGATACTGGAACACTGCATACGGTTCTGGTGTCACATTTTAAAAGGATGTTTAAGAACTGGAGAGGGCACAGAAAAGAGCTACAAAAATGATGTGTGCTGGAGAAAAAGAGATACTGTGAAAGGTTTAAAGAACTCAATCTGTTTAGCTTATCAAAAAGAACATTGAGAGGTGACTTGATTATAGTGTATAAGTGCACTCCCAGGAAGAAAATACTAGGTACTAACGAGCTCTTTAATCTAGTTGAGAAAGGCATAACCAGAACCAACAGCTAGACATTGAAGCTAGACAAATTAAATTAGAACTAAGGCACATTTTAAAAACAACAACAACACTGGAACAAACTACCAGTGTTGGAAGTGGTGGATTGTCCATCTCTTGATGTCTTCAGAGCAAGACTGGATGCCTTTCTGGAAGATATGCTTTAGTGAAATACAAGTTACCAGGCTCAATAAAGTAGTATCTGCGAGAAATTAAATGGCCTGTAGTATACAGGAGGTTCAACTAGATGATCCAATGGTCCCTTCTAGCCTTAAACTCTATGACTAAATGGTGCAGTTTTGCAAATCAACCCTATTTTAAACACCCACACTTTCTATCCTCCCACAAATATGCAAATATTATTGATGTTCAACAAGATAAAATCATGAGTGGTGTGAAGAAGGTGAAGAAGAAAAAGTTATTTACTTGTTCCCATAATATAAGAACTAGGGGCCACCAAATGAAATTAATGGACAGCAGGTTTAAAACAAATAAACTTCACACAGCACACCATCAACCTGTGGAACTCCTTGCCTGAGGAGGTTGTGAAGGCTAGGACTATAACAGGGTTTAAAAGGGAACTAGATACATTCATGGAGGTTAAGTCCACTAACGGCTATTAGCCAGGATGGGTAAGGAATGGTGTCGCTAGCCTGCTTGTCAGAGGGTGGAGATGGATGGCAGGAGAGAGATCACTTGATCATTACCTGTTAGGTTCACTCCCTCTGGGACACCTGGCATTGGTCACTGTCGGTAGACAGGATACTGGGCTGGATGGACTTTCGGTCTGACCCAGTATGGCCATTCTTATGTAAGAGCGTTAAAGGGCATATGGAGTTTTTTGAAGGTGCTATTTCATTTACTATATATTTGACCAATTGAAGACAAAACAACTCTTCCAGAGGTTATCACTTTTGGCACCTTTGGTATATCGCTTCACTCAGGAGGGATGCTTGCTCCTTGTTTCTCAAATTGGAATCATTCTGTTATCAAAGTCTGTCTCACAAAACAATTACTTTTTCTTCTGGTTGGTCAAAGATAAGGGCTTACAGGGAGCTTGATTAGTTTCACAAACAGATATAAAAGAGTAACATTAGTGGAAAGATGACGACGCTAAGGTAATCAGCACTATTAATAACTTTGATTCCTAATCAAATACAGCTGAATTTGCCTGCTGCTTATACATTAGCTTGGTTATCATTACGCATCTTCCAGATTCTATAAGAAGATTCATTCTAATGTTTGTAAAACACCACCACAAAAAAATCCATAAACCTTACTATAATTGCATCTGGCTTCATCCTGAAAATGCCCTGGGGGGAGTGAGGGGGGGGGGGAAAGAGAGAGTATGTTATCATAAAATCCTAGAATATCATGGTTGGTAGGGACCTCAGGAGCTATCTAGTCCAAACCCTTGCTCAAAGCAGGACCAATCCCCAACTAAATCATCCCAGCCAGGGCTTTTTCAAGCCTGACCTTAAAAACCTCTAAGGAAGGTGTCATAACTATAAAGGGAAGGGTAACAGCTGTCCTGTGTACAGTACTATAAAATCCCTCCTGGCCAGAGACTCCAAAATCCTTTTCCTGGTAAAGGGTTAAGAAGCTCAGGTAACCTGGCTGGCATCTGACCTAAAGGACCAATAAGGGGACAAGATACTTTCAAATCTTGGGGGGGAAGGCTTTTGTTTGTGTTCTTTGTTTGGGAGTGTGTTCATTCTCGGGACTGAGAGGGACCAGACATCAATCCAGGTTCTCCACATCTTTCTAAAGAAGTCTCTCCTATTTCAAACTTGTAAGTAAATAGCCAGGCAAGGCGTGTTAGTTTTCCTTTGTTTTCTCAACTTGTAAATGTACCTTTTACTAGAGTGTTTATCTTTGTTTGCTGTAATTTGAACCTAAGACTAGAGGGGAGTCCTCTGAGCTCTTTAAGTTTGATTACCCTGTAAGGTTAATTTCCATACTGATTTTACAGAGATGATTTTTACTTTTTTCTTTAATTAAAAGCCTTCTTTTTAAGAACCTGATTGATTTTTCCTTGTTTTTAAGATCCAAGGGGTTTGGATCTTGATTCACCAGGAGTTGGTGAGAGGAAGGAGGGGAATGGTTAATTTCTCCTTGTTTTAGATCCAAGGGGGTTGGATCTGTATTCACCAGGAGTTGGTGAAAGGAAGGAGGGGGATGGTTAATTTCTCCTTGTTTTAAGATCCAAGGGGTTTGGATCTGTATTCACCAGGAGTTGGTGAAAGGAAGGAGGGGGAAAGGTTAATTTCTCCTTGTTTTAGATCCAAGGGGATTGGATCTGTGTTCACCAGGAGTTGGTGGGAGGAAGGAGGGGAATGGTTAATTTCTCCTTGTTTTAAAATCCAAGGGGTTTGGATCTGTATTCACCAGGGAATTGGTGAAGGTTTTTTCAAGGCTTCCCAGGGAGGGAAAATTGATGGTGGCAGCGGAACCAGAGCTAAGCTGGTAGTTAAGCTTAGAAGTTTTCATGCAGGCCCCTACATTTGTACCCTAAAGTTCAAAGTGGGGATCCAGCCTTGACAGAAGGAGATTCCACCACCTCCTTAGGTAACCTATTTAAGTGCTTCACCACCCTCCTAGTGACAAAGTTTTTCCTAATATCCAATCTAAACCTACCCCACTGCAACTTGAGACCATTACTCCTTGTTCTGTCATCTGGTATCACTGAGAACAGTTGAGATCCATCCTCTTTGGAACCCCCTTTTAGGCATTTAATTTCAAAAAGGGGAACTATGCAAAAATGAGGGGGTTAGTTAAACAGAAATTAAAAGGTACAGTGACTAAAATGAAATCCCTGCAAGCTGCATGGGCGCTTTTTAAAGACACCATAAGAGAGGCCCAACTTAAATGTAAACCCCAAATTAAGAAACACGGTAAAAAAACCTAAAAAAGAGCCACCGTGGCTTAACAACCATGTAAAAGAAGCAGTAAAAGATAAGACTTCCTTTAAAAAGTGGAAGTCAAATCCTAGGTAAATAAAAAGGAGCATAAACACTACCAAATTAAGTGTAAAAATCTAATAAGAAAAGCCAAAGAGGAGTTTGAAGAACGGCTAGCCAAAAACTCAAAAGGTAATAAAATGTTTTTTAAGTACATCAGAAGCAGGAAACCTGCTAAACAATCAGTGGGGCCTCTCGATGATAGAGATAGAAAAGGAGCGCTTAAAGACAATAAAGTCATTGCGGAGAAACTAAACGAATTCTTTGCTTCAGTCTTCATGGCTGAGGATGTTAGAGAGATTCCCAAACTTGAGCCAGCTTTTGTAGGTGATAAATCTGAGGAACTGTCACAGATTGAAGTGTCACGAGAGGAGGTTTTGGAATTAATTGATAAACTTAACATTAACAAATCACCCGGACCAGATGGCGTTCACCCAAGAGTTCTGAAAGAACTCAAATCTGAAATTGCAGAACTATTAACTAGGGTTTGTAATCTGTCCTTTAAATGGACTTCTGTACCCAACGACTGGAAGATAGCTAATGTAACGCGAATATTTAAAAAGGGTCTAGAGGTGATCCCGGCAATTACAGACCGGTAAGTCTAACGTCAGTAGCGGGCAAATTAGTCGAAACAATAGTAAAGAATAAAATTGTCAGACACATAGAACAACATAAATTGTTGGGCAAAAGTCAACATGTTTTCTGTAAAGGGAAATCGTGTCTTACTAATCTATTAGAGTTCTTTGAAGGGGGTCAACATGTGGACAAGGGGGACCCAGTGGACATAGTGTACTTAGATTTCCAGAAAGCCTTTGACAAGGTCCCTCACCAAAGGCTCTTACGTAAATTAAGATGTCATGGGATAAAAGGGAAAGTCCTTTCATGGATTGAGAACTGGTTAAAAGACAGGGATCAAAGGGTAGGAATTAATGGTAAATTCTCAGAATGGAGAGGGGTAACTAGTGGTGTTCCCCAAGGGTCAGTCCTAGGACCAATCCTATTCAACTTATTCATAAATGATCTGGAGAAAGGGGTAAAAAGTGAGGTGGCAAAGTTTGCAGATGATACTAAACTGCTCAAGATAGTTAAGACCAAAGCAGACTGTGAAGAATTTCAAAAAGATCTCACAAAACTAAGTGATTGGGCAACAAAATGGCAAATTAAATTTAATGTGGATAAATGTCAAGTAATGCACATTGGAAAAAATAACCCCAACTATACATACAATATGATGGGGGCTAATTTAGCTACAACAAATCAGGAAAAAGATCTTGGAGTCATTGTGGATAGTTCTCTGAAGATGTCCACGTAGTGTGCGGAGGCGGTCAAAAAAGCAAACAGGATGTTAGGAATCATTAAAAAGGGGCTAGAGAATAAGACAGAAAATATATTATTCCCCTTATATAAATCGATGGTACGCCCACATCTTGAATACTGCATACAGATGTGGTCTCCTCATCTCAAGAAAGATATATTGGCACTAGAAAAGGTTCAGAGAAGGGCAACTAAAATGATTAGGGGTTTGGAGAGGGTCCCATATGAGGGGAGATTAAAGAGGCTAGGACTTTTCAGCTTGGAAAAGAGGAGACTAAGGGGAGATATGATAGAGGTATATAAAATTATGAGTGATGTGGAGAAAGTAGATAAGGAAAAGTTATTTACTTATTCCCATAATACAAGACCTGGGGTCACCAAATGAAATTAATAGGCAGCAGGTTTAAAACAAATACAACGAAGTTCTTCTTCACGCAGCGCACAGTCAACTTGTGGAACTCCTTACCTGAGGACATTGTGAAGGCTAGGACTATAACAGCGTTTAAAAGAGAACTGGATAAATTTATGGAGGTTAAGTCCATTAATGGCTATTAGCCACAATGGGTAAGGAATGGTGTCCCTAGACTCTGTCAGAGGGTGGAGATGGATGGCAGGAGAGAGATCACTTGATCATTACCTTCACTCCCTCTGGGGCACCTGGCATTGGCCACTGTCGGTAGACAGGATACTGGGCTAGATGGACCTTTGGTCTGACCCAGTACGGCCATTCTTATGTTCTTATGTAGTTGAAAGTAGCTATCAAATCCTCTCTCATTCTTCTCTTCTGCAGACTAAATAATCCCAGTTCCCTCAGCCTCACCTCATAAATTATGTGCTGCAGCCCCTAATCATTTTGTTGCTCTCTGCTGGACTCTTTCCAATTTTTCCACATCCTTCTTGTAGTGTGGGGCCCAAAACTGGACACAATACTCCAGATGAGGCCTCACCAATGTCAAATAGAGAGGAATGATCATATCCCTCGATCTGTTAGCAATGCTCCTACTTATACAGCTCAAAATGCTGTTAGCCTTCTTGGCAACAAGGACACACTGTTGACTCATATCCAGCTTCTCGTCTACTGTAACCCCTAAGTCCTTTTCTGCAGAACTGCTGCCTAGCCACTCAGTCCCTAGTCTGTAGCAGTGCATGGGATTCTTCTGTCTTAAGTGCAGGACTCTGCAGTTGTCCTGTTGAACCTCATCAGATTTCTTTTGGCCCAATCCTCTAATTTGTCTAGATCCTGTGGTATCCTATCCCTAGCCTCCAGCATATCTACCCTCCTCCCACTTTAGTGTCATCTGCAAACTTGCTCAGGGTGCAGTCCACGCCATCCTCCATATCATTAATGAAGATATTGAACAAAAACGGCCCCAGGATCGACCCTTGGGGCACTCCGCTTAATACCGGCTGCCAACTAGACATGGAGCCATTGATCACTACCCGTTGAGCCAGATGATCTAACCAGCTTTCTATCCACCTTATAGTCCATTCATATAGGCCATACTTCTTTAACTTGCCGGCAAGAATGTAATTCAAAATCATGGGGGAAATCCTGGCTCCAATGAAGTGTATTACATTGACTTTAGTAGGCCCAGGATTTCACCCCATATCATAATGCATACATACGCACATATATTTCCCTAATTTCATTCTCAGAAAAAGCTAAATCATTTTTGTTGAAACCTTCACACACACACACACACACACACACACACACTCACAATTCAGCCCAAGGCAGACACCCGACATGGAAAATTTCAGCCCATACAGTTAAAGTTCAACAAAATTATAAGCAACTGAAAACAGGATCTTATCATGGATAGTGCTAGGCAACTTTAACTACAGACACTACAAGAGCAACCTAGAATAGATTAACAAATTTATTAGAGCATAAGCTTTCGTGGGCTACAGCCCACTTCTTCAGATGCATATAGAATGGAACATATATTGAGGATATATATATAGATATATATACACACACACACACACACACACACACACACACACACAGAGAGAGAGAGAGAGAGAGAGAGAGCATGGACAGGTGGAAGTTGTCTTACCAACTTTGAGAGGCCAATTAAGTAAAAGAAAAAAAAAACTTTTGAAGTGATAATCAAGTTAGCCCAGTACAGACAGTTTGATAAGAAGTGCGAGAATACTTACAAGGGGAGATAGATTCAATGTTTGTAATGGCTCAGTCCTTATTCAATCCTACATTGATAGTATCTAGTTTGCATATCAATTCCAGCTCAGCAGTCTCTTGTTGGAGTCTGTTTTTGAAGTTTTTCTGTTGTAAAATAGCCACCCGCAGGTCTGTCATTGAATGACCAGACAGGTTAAAGTGTTCTCCCACTGGTTTTTGAGTATTTTGATTCCTGATGTCAGATTTGTGTCCATTAATTCTTTTGCGTAGAGACTGTCCGGTTTGGCCAATGTACATGGCAGAGGGGCATTGCTGGCACATGGCATATATCACATTGGTAGATGTGCAGGTGAATGAGCCCCTGATAGCGTGGCTGATGTGATTAGGTCCTATGATGATGTCACTTGAATAGATATGTGGACAGAGTTGGCATCGGGCTTTGTTGCAAGGATAGGTTCCTGGGTCAGTGTTTTTGTTCAGTGATGTGTGGTTGCTGGTGAGTATTTGCTTTAGGTTGGGGGGTGGTCTGTAAGCGAGGACAGGTCTGTCTCCCAAGGTCTGGGAGAGTGAGAGATCATCTTTCAGGATAGGTTGTAGATCTTTGATGATGCGCTGGAGAGGTTTTGGTTGGGGGCTGAAGGTGACAGCTAGTGGTGTTCTGTTATTTTCCTTGTTGGGCTTGTCTTGTAGGAGGTGACTTCTGGGTACTCGTCAGGCTCTGTCAATCTGTTTTTTCACTTCAGCAGGTGAGTATTGTAGTTTTAAGAATGCTTGATAGAGATCTTGTAGGTGCTTTTCTCTGTCTGAGGGATTGGAGCAAATGCGGTTATATCTTAGAGCTTGGCTGTAGACAATGGATCGTGTGGTGGGTCCTGGATGGAAGCTGGAGGCATGTAGATAAGTGTAGCGGTCAGTAGGTTTCCGGTATAGGGTGGCATTTATGTGACCATCGCTTATTAGCACAGTAGTGTCCAGGAAATGGACCGCTTGTGTGGATTGATCTAGGCTGAGGGTGATGGCGGGGTGGAAATTATTGAAATCATGGTGGAATTCCTCAAGGGTTTCTTTTCCATGGGTCCAGATGATGAAGATGTATGCTGTTCAGAGGTATGTTGGAAATATTCTTTGAGTCAGAGATGTCGAAAGTAGGATTCTAGGTCACTGCAGAACTGTATCATGTTCGTGGGTCTGGAGGGACAAAAGGAGAGTCCCAGAGACAGGACAGACTCTTCTGCTGGGCTAAGAGTATAGCTGGAAAGATTAACAATATTGTTGGGTGGGTTAAGGTAACTACTGTTGTGGCTCCATGTGGCATGTAACAGTTTAGATAGTTTTGTGTCCTTTTTCCTTTGTAGAGAGGCAAAGTTTGTCTTGTAAATGGCTTGTCTAGTTTTTGTAAAGTCTATCCATGAGGAAGTTTGTGTGGAAGGTTGGTTTTTTATGAGAGTATCCAGTTTTGAGAGCTCATTCTTAATCTTTCCCTGTTGGCTGTATAGGATGCTGATCAGGAATCATAATACTCAAAAACCAGTGGGAGAACACTTTAACCTGTCTGACCAGACAACTCCCACCTGTTCATATGCTCTCTGTGTATATATGTTCCATTCTATATGCATCCGAAGAAGTGGGCTGTAGCCCACGAAAGCTTATGCTCTAATAAATTTGTTAGTCTCTAAGGTGCCACAAGTACTCCTGTTCTTTTTGCGGATACAGACCAACATGGCTGCTACTCTGAAACCTAGAATAGATTGCCTTATTTACTGGATTTATGTGCATGGCTGGCACAACAAACCAGTGTTAGATTGTGGTAATCTCTCTGCCCTTCTCAGACTGCTGACCAGCAGGTGTATTCCCTTATGGAAAAACATGAGAACCACTGATCTGTGTGTTGCTTATTTCTGTAGTGAAATGCATCATCTCACCTCCTTTCCAAAACTCTAGTTATGCTGCACACTCTTTGAAAACATGCAATGTTTTTCATACAAACTTTACCAGTGAGTGCTAATCCAAGACTCGGAATGCACTCTGCTGCATGCAGGACAGTTTATAAACCTCTGAGGAGAAAGCATCGTCCATGGTATCTCAGACACATGGATTTGGTTGGCTCCACAGCAATTGTTATGCAACACTCCCTTAACAGTCTTTTTCCAAATAAAAATGTGACTATTTTACAAGACAAATATGTACAGTAAATAATATGATCAATCTTTTTGGTATTGGTATTGTTGGTTTACACTACAGCATTCTTAGTCAGATGGCATGGTAGCTGCTGGATGAGACTATGGTTTTGTTTCAGCGTGAAGGTTTAGTGATTATCCTAAAGACACTTGTACATCTGGGGTTTTACTATGTACCACATTGTGCAGCTTTAGCGTATGCACATTGTTCTGTTGTTCCAGGACGCTCTGATTAATAGCTTTCCCTTTCATAACACACTTATTTGCAACAAGAGTAACAAAAATTAAATGAGTTGCTGCCAACTTTATTTGCATCCTTCACCATTTATTTGCTGTGACATAAAAAAAAAAAAAAAAAAAAAAAGAATGAAACACCACTGACACAGTTTTTATATAAGAAGCATCTCTTCTCCAGAATACTTGTATTGTGCTTGCTAGCAAATTTTAAAATAGATAAAGAAAAGGCATACATTTCAGCCAAGATAGAAATATGCATGTTAAAAATAGAATGAAGGAAAGTATATGAAATATGACAAATATTTTCCAGAGAAGTTTTCATGTAGACATTCCTTTGAATGAGGAAACACGCAACAGAAATGAAAAATTAAAAGAGCAAAATGTGACAGGTGTAAAGTATATGTACACCTAGATTTTTAAAAGGGAATATTGTCTGCTGATCAGAATGGCCAAATAATAATTTTAAAATGCAATATGCTGAAAAAGTGAAGCATTCATATTTGTTAATTTACTATTAAAAATGGTGACAAAACTATCAATTTAAACACTGTTTTAATATTCTCTTATTTTTATTTCCCAATTCCCTTAAAAATAAGGGTGCATATTCTTTTTGTCATGGACAAGCACACCCATAAGTTCCTAATAATGATGCAGGTGTTCTCTATCTGTCCAATTTCTTGCCCATGCAAATATCCTCCCTTTCTAATATATCTTCTCAGTCTCAAATAAAAGAGGTCTATTTAATAAGCCTCCCTTGGTAACACTACTTCCCAAAACACCCACACATCTGGAAATAGTTCAACCATTGGTAGCCAAAGTAAGGCTCCAGTATGTTAAGGCAACCTAACCAAAAACTGGCATCCCAACAAAGGAAAATACCATGCCAGCACAATTTGAACAGGTGTTAGCCAGAGCATTTATTTATAGTAAAAAAAAAATGATGAGTGATAATAGCACCATGATATCTTGCAAGAATGGTTAGGAGTACATCTTATTTGAAAGATACCATTGGTTGGGGACAGGCAATGTACACACAAACATGTACTTTACCTATCAAGCAGATTATAATTCTGTCAGAACACTGATGTTCAATTAATCTACCAAATTTTTCACAATAGATTCTGTAGGGCTCTGCTTCTGGAAAAAAAAATTCCTGTGTTATTAGGAGTATCAGAAAAATCAATTAACAATGGTGCTCTAACTCTCTAGAAAAAAAGGTCTTTCATAAATAGAAATAAGATTATGCCATTTCTTCTGCTGCGTTTATTCTAAAAATGACATCAAAGCAGCATGACTTTTGGGGGGGGTTGTGACATCACAAAGAGAAAAGTATTCTTTTCACAGCTTCTTGTGTAGCTGGAGCCTCCATGCTGCTGCACATTATATGCTGTTATCACTTTCTATCCTTGCATATGAATAATTTTAATCCTCTAGCAATTAACAGCCTTTTGGACTAAAATAAAAAAAATCTTAAGCACAACCTTATTTTTGTTAATTAATTTGGTCAGCAGTTCATTTACTCATTGTTTTAAGAGGCTTAAATATTTAATTTTGTGTTTGTCCCATTTAAGATCCTTTTCTCTTTGGCTGTGATTGTTTCCTGTCATCATCATCATCATTTTTTTTTTAATCTGCTTACGATCCAGGTGAAGTTTTCTATCCTCTAGTATCTTCCTTGCATGGCTTTTATCATTACACATAACTTTGCGTTTTTAATGTGCCACCTTTCATTCTAGTACAGGTCTCAGTTTACACTTTAAAAAAAAAGTTCTTATTTGCATAGTCATCTAATAAAGAAATAGATTAAAATTTTAAACCATTAGCAATAATCAATACTGTGATCTAGGCTACGATTTCTTGATCGCCTCACTGTTTTCTCCACACTTTTTTGAGCTTATTGTCATAGGTTCCAAGACCAGAAGGGACCATTGTGATCATCTTGTCTGATCTCCTGTATAGCATAGGCCATGGAACATACCCCAGGTAATTCTTAGAGCGTATTCTTTTAGAGAAACATGCAATCTTGATTTTAAAATGGTCAGAGATGGAAAATCTACCACAACCCTTGGTAAATTGTTCCAATGGTTAATTACTATCATGGTTAAAAATCTATGTCTTATTTCCAGTTTGAACTTGTCTCGCTTCAACTTCCACCCGCTGGATCACATTATGCTTTTTTCTGTAAGACTGAAGAGCCCATTATTGTTCCCCATGTAGGTAATTATAGACTGTAATCAAGTCTTTGCTATAATATTACAATGATTTATACAATACTGGTTGTGTGCTAGGCACAACTCCTCAAAGGTGTTTAGGCACTTAACTCACAGCCTAGCACTCCCATGGTAGGTGCCTTAATTCCTTTGAAGAGACAAGATCCCGGTCCTGAAGATCCAATCATCTAAAAGCCGAATCCAGCACATCACTTCAACACCTGCTCAATTTTAAACATGCGTGCAATTCTACTGACTTCATTGGCAGTACTCAAGTGTTTACTCTAAAGCACATGGCTAAGTGGTTTACTGGATCAGGACCTAAGTAAACAAAGTGCAAAGAGAAGTAAGAGTGAGATATAATGAAAGAGTATGAATGTACAGTCAACATTTAGCATATATCACTTAATGCTATAACTTCTTGTTTGAAGCTTTTTAAAAAATGTACAGTATTTATTTCTGTCTTTGGGTTGAGTTTCATGGGTCTCTTATTTTTCTGAGTTTGCAAATTCTTTAGAGCAGGGACCCACTCTGTGCATCTACAAAGCAATGTATATGCGTATGTAATATTAGCCAACTATCCCTTCAGCAACAGAAAATGTAAAAATAATTCAACAGGTGTCCAGCCTGAACTCTGGGTGTCCTAACAACAATTAAGATTATATAATGATACCAATTGGGTTGTAAACTTTCACCCCAAAAACAAGGAAGAAAGATGGGCCTTGCAGTGTGTCCAGAAGATTTAAAAATCCAGACTTTACAGACGAAGGAGAAAAGCAAATTCCATCTGAGAGACCTTCACACCCAACACAGCTATTTACATAGCTCAAGATGGAGTCCTGTTATGGTAATCTGCCTCTCTCAGAACGCCATGCAGCCATCTACTGGGTAACCAGGCCCCAAACCACTTAGGGCTTTAAGTTTAAACACAGCACCTTGGATTGTATGTTTCACTATTCCCATTTTGTCACTTTCTTAAAATCTTATTTAGTATTTTTTTTTTTAAATGGAGCAGCTCCGATTTAGGGAATATGTAGGGGGGAAAGTGAGGGAAAGGAAGGTAACATTAGTCTTTTTAAGGAAAGGATTATTGTTTATCTGTAATAGAGTAGCAAGCTCAGTTTGCTAGAGGCTGTACATTCATATACAGTATATTCCTGAGGGAATTCTGTGCCAAAAAACTAAAAATTCTATGCCAAAAAAAATTAAATTTTGCATATTTTATTTGTCAGTAAGTAAACAGAGGCTCCAGCATGGCAGTGGGGAGCACAGGCCACTGGCTGCATGGGGGTGAGAGATCACCCTGCAGACCTCCTCCACTCCCGTACACGGACTTGATGGTGAGGATGCACCCAACCCTCACAAAGCACATGGGCCAGCCCTGCCCCTTCATGCCAGGTGCACCAAAATAGCAAGCGAGAGGGACAGAGTCTCGTACACACACCTAGCCTTGGATCCCAAACTAGGTGTGGGGTAAGCAGGCTCAGCCCGGCAGGATCCAAGTGTGGAGGGGCTTAGTTTGGGGGGATCCAGGTGTGGGGCAAGAGTTCTATGTAGGGAAACCTGGGTATGGCGGCTTGGTGGAAGGTACAGGTATAGGTATGGGGGAAATGGGAGGGGAGGGAAGATCTGGATGCAGAGGTTTGTTGGGGGGGTTCCAGGTGTGGGGGAAAAGGTTCAGTGGGGGTATCTGGGTGCAAGAGAAGTGGGGGTCCATGGGGGTATCTGGGTACAAGGGAAGTGGGGGTCCAGGTGCAAGGGGCTCACTGGGATGTTTCAAGTGCAAGGGAGGGGATCGGGCTCATCAGGTTGGGAGTTCGAGTGCAGGAGGTCTGGATGCACAGGTGGGGGTTTAGATATAGTGGGAGGGGCTCAGCAGGAGTGGGGTGGGTTGTGGGCTCGGTGGGAGGGTTCCGGATGCACAGGCTTTGAGCACACAGTGGAAAAACTCCCCATACACTGACCTCTCCCCACAGCGGAGGAGCGATGGGGGCAGGAAGTGAGTGATTTCTGGAGGTGGGTCTGTCCCAGCCCCGGCCACTTCTTGCGAAGAGAAGAAGTCCCATCCTCCCCCAACCACAGCCCAGCCGAGACTAGCAGCTGAGCCCAGCACAGGGTAGGAGCCATCAGCAGGCGTGTCCCCAGCCTCGCTGTGATTTACCTCTCTGCCGGCTGCTCCAGACACCCAAAATGCCATGCCCACATGCTCTTCCAGCTTCCCTTTGCTTCCCCACCAGAGAGTCATTTTTCTGCAGACAAGCAAATAAATCTGAAGGGGACGTGAATTCTGCATGCATGCAGCGGCACAGAATTCCCCCAGGAGTAAAGTTAAAAAAAAAAGGGCCTCCCTATAATAATCTACAATGGCAAACAACAGATGATGGGTTTGGTACTGAGATGCAACATATATAAGTTTTAGTTAAGGTGATAGCTGATCCAGATCTAGTTTGCTCCGTGGTTTCTTAAAAATGGAAAAAAAATAAGCAAAAACGTACTGACTCATTTGTTGTAATCATCATGTAGAAAAAAGTCTTGAAAAGAGGTTATTAGCTGTGTGGACCAACTCAGGAAGAGTATCTTAGCATAGGGTAAAGTGCAGAAAGAGCACCCAGATTGCTCTGAGGCCTTGTCTACACTACAGGGGAAATTCGATCTAAACTAAGCAATTTGAGTTACGTGAATAGCGTGACTAAAATCAACATAGCTTAGGTCTACTTACCGCAGGGTCCACACTACACGATGTTGACAGGAGACGCTCTCCTGTTGACTCCCCCTACTCTTCTTGATCCGGTGGAGTACAGGAGTCGACGAAAAAGCGATCTGTGGTCCATTTAGCGGGTCTAGTGAAGACCCACTAAATCGACTGCCGATGCATCGATCACTGCTTGTCAATCCCCCGGTAAGTATAGACAAGCTCTGAGAAAAGCAATCAAAAAGGACACCAAGTCTGGCATCACTATCAGAATGGAAGGTGTGGTGGCATAGCAAGAAACGAGGCTCTAGAAACAGAGAGGCCAAATTGTACAAGGGCTCAAATAGAAAGATAAGAAGTTTAAACTTGATGCACTAGAGAAGGACTCAGAGGATGGATTTAAAAAAAAAGGGGACGGACGGACAGACAAATCAGTAAGACAGGAAAGTTATCTTAGTAGCTATATTTATATCAGCTAGATGAATGTGTGAGGTGGATGTCAGGGAAACCAGAAAGGAGGAAGATGGAGAAATCAAGATGAGAAATAATGAGGGCCTGGCAAGAGTTTCAAATAGTCAGAAAGAAAGTCCAGATATTAGAATGTTGAGGAGAAAGAAGTGCCAAGAGATATGTGGCAAGGAAGGAACTGAAGATAAAAATGAGACAGCTGAAGTAAAGTATCGGTCTCTATTTAGTGGGGAAGGAAAGCTAGCAACAGATGACATCACGAAGGCTGAGGTGTTTAATGTCTATTTTGCTTCAGTCTTCACTAAAAAGTTTAATTAATATTAACAAGGAACACAATCCAGAATAGGGAAAGAAAGTTGGAGGTATTCAAGTCAGCCGGGCCTGACAAAATTCACCCTAGGAGATTTAAGGAACTAGCTGAATCAGTCTTGGAAACATTAGCCATTATCTTCAAAAACTAATGGAGGAAAGGTGAGACTGGAGAAGAGCAAACATAGTATCCATCTTTAAAAAGGGCAACAAAGAGGGCCCGGAGAATTGTAGACCAGTCAGCTTAACTGATACCTGGAAAAATACCAGAACAAATTGTTAAACAATCAGTTTGTAAGCACCTAGATAATAATGGGCTAATAAGTAATAGCCAACATGGATTTGTCAAGAACAAATCATGCCAAACCAATCTAATTTCCTTCTTTGACAGAGTTACTGGCATAGCAGATGGGGGGAAGCTGTAGACATGATATATCTTGATTTTAGTAAGGCTTTTGATGTCCCACATGAAATTCTCATAAGCAAACTAGGGAAACAGGATCTAGATGATACTACTGTAAGGTGAATGCATAATTGGTTGAAAGACTGTACTCAAACAGTAGTTATTAATGGCTCACTGTCAAAATGGGAAGACATTACCTGGTGGGGCCAAAGGGGTCTCTCCTGGGTCCAGTAGTGTAACAAGAGCCACTATTAGCTGAAAACCAAATACCACATAGTTAGGAAAAATTGTTAGGGCTCTGTGACGGGTTGGATCACAGAAACCCCCTTGGGAGCTGCCAACCGATGTGCAAAGACTACCCCTGTTTCTGTTTTCCCTGCCAGCTCGGGACTCCAGCACCCTGTCTTGTTGAGCCAGACACTCCTGTCTGGCTCCAGACACAGACCCAGGGTCTGAATCACTTGTCCCAAAGCTGCAAGTTTACCTGAAAACAGCTCGCAGTAGTGCGCTTGTCTTTAGCACTCAGATGCCCAACTCCCAATGGGGTCTAAACCCAAATAAATCCGTTTTGCCCTGCATAAAGCTTATGCAGGGCAAACTCATAAATTGTTCGCCCTCTATAACACTGATAGAGAGATATGCACAGTTGTTTGCTCCCCCAAGTATTAATACATACTCTGAGTGAATTACTAAATAGAAAGTGATTTTATTAAATACAGACAGTAGGATTTAAGTGGTTCAAAGTAGTAACAGACAGAACAAAGTAAGTCACCAAGCAAAATAAAATAAAATGCGCAAATCTATGCCTAATCAAACTGAATACAGATAATTTCCTCACCAGTTCCAGAGTGCTCCCTTTTACAGGCTAATCTCCTTTTAGCCTGGGTCCAGCAATCACTCACACCCCCTGCAGTTACTGTCCTTTGTTTCAGTCTCCTTCAAGTATCCTGGGGGGGGGGGGGGGTGGAGAGGCTCCTTCTTTAGCCAGCTGAAGACAAAATGGAGGGGTCTCCCACAGGTTTAAGTAGACTCTCTTGTGGGTGGAGACCTCCCTCCTATGCAAAGCCCAGCTCCAAGATGGAGTTTTGGAGTCACCTGGGCAAGTCACATGCCCCTGCATGACTCAGTCTTTGCATTGTCCACATGGCATCTTGCATGTCTCCAGGAAGACTTCTCATGTGGATTGGAGCATTCCAAGATGCATTGTTCCCTAAGTGTCTCCTGATCAGGTACTTAACCTGGCAAATTCCTTCCTAAAGAAGCTGACCAAATGCCTCACAAAGCTTACTTAGAAATCAGGCAAGCATACAGCCCATATTCTTAAGCTCGAGTAGAAAATGATATATATGTACAAATAGGATGAATAGATATAGTAGATCATAACCCTTACGGAGATATGTTACATGGCACAGGCAGCACAAAACATATTCCAGTTATGTCATACATACATTTATAAGCACCCCCTCCCCATAAAGCCTTATGGGGTACACTGTCACAGGCTGTCCTAGGCAAGACCAAACAGCTGCACGAGTGCAGTTTTGCTAATCAGAATGGGAGGATGGGAAAGAGAATTAATGGACCATGAGAATGAAAGGGAGTGTGTGGATAGCTGATCTTGGACCTGAGTGCCCCTGACATACAAGTTTTATTGTTGTTATGACTAGAAATGCTTTGCTAATAAGAGATAACGAGCAATTTGCTGAAGCTAGGGGAACTGGTGACCCACTAGGGGTTACTATGGTGACCCATGAGGAAACACTAAGTTATGTGCTTTGTTTGAGCAAGCTATAGAAGTTTAAGTAAAAGAGTACATCTTGGAGCAGTTTGTAGCAGCTTTTCTTTGAGCAGAGACTAACATCCTCTCCCCAGCAGCTGGACAGAAGGAGGGCTCCCTGGAAGCCCAGTAGTTGCCCACTCAAAACTTTCTCAGACTTTGGGTAATTATGCTTGGGGTGCTCTACAACTATTGCCATTGCATATATGTGTCTGTGTGTGTGTGTGTGCGCGCGCGCTTGAGGCTCAAAGAAGGAGCTGTGGGTTAAAGCACACTTGTTTGTACCAATCATTTATCAGATGGAGAAGCTGTGTCCCCATTGATTTATTCCTGACACCTCCTGAAGAAAACAGGTTAAGTTACCACAGTTTTGGGTTCTGAAACCCCTGAATAACAGTACTACACCTCTACCCAGATATAACGTGACCCGCTATAACACGAATTTGGATATAACGCGGTAAAGCAGTGCTCCGGGGGGGGCGTGGCTGCGCACTCCGGTGGGTCAAAGCAAGTTCGATATAACGTGGTTTCACCTATAACGCAGTAAGATTTTTTGGCGCCCGAGGACAGCGTTATATCAAGGTAGAGGTGTATTCAACATTTTCATTGTTGACTTGGATAATGGAGTGGAGAGTAGGATTATAAAATCTGCAGTTGACACCAAGATGAGAGGGATTTCAAGCACTTTGGAAGACAGGGTTAGGATTCAATATGACCTTTACAAATTAGAGAATATTTCTGAAATCAACAAGATTAAATTCAATAAAGACAAGTGCATAGTATTACACTTAGAAAGAAAAAAATCAAATGCATGCATACAAAATGAGAAATAACAGGCTATGCAGTAGTACTGCAGAAAAAGAACTTGGGGTTACAGTGGATCACAAATATAATATAAGCAAACAACATGATGCAGTTGTGAGAGAGGCTAATACCATTCTGGGGTACACTAACAGAAATGTTGCATGTAAGACACAGTAGGTAATTGTCCTGCTCTACTGTGCATTGGTCAGGCCTCAGCTGGAGTAATGCGTTTTGAGCACCATGCTTTAGGAAAGATGTGGACAAATTGGAAAGAGTCCAGAGGAGAACAAACAAACAAAAAATTATAAAGGGTATAGAAAACCTGACCTATAAGGAAATGTTAAAACTACTGATTTTGTTTAGTCTTGAGAAAAGACGACTAAGGGGGCGTGGGACACCTGTTGTAGTCTTCTAATACGTTAAGGGCTCTTATAAGGAGGATGGTGATCAATTGTTCTCCACGTCCAATGAAGCTGGTACAAGAATTAATTGGCTTAAATTGTAGTAAGGGAGATTTAGGTTAAATATTAGGAAAAACTACCAAGGGAGGTTGTGGAATCTCCATCACTGGAAGTTTTTAAGAACAGGTTAGACAAACACCTTCAGGGATGATCTAGCTATATTTGGTCCTGCCTCAGCACCAGGGGCTAGACTAGATGAACTCTCATGGTCCCTTCCAGCCAGCTATGATCCTCAGGTTATGGTCCTACATGACATGGACGGGGTGTTTTTGTCACAAGTGATACAGAATGGGTGGGAGTGGTGAGGGTTTCTGAGGAAAAGTAAGTTTATTTTGGCCAATGAATTGATCTTTTGCCAAGAATTAACCACTCAAATGTATAAACAGACAAGAACAGGATTTAGCAATTGACAAAGGAAATAGCACTTCATTGTGAGACCCAAACCAAAATAAGCACAATATAATAAGGACTGTTCCACAAAAGGAAGGTTGTTAGTAGGAGGCATACAGTACATATTGCCATGACAGCATCCACCAGTTCAACGGTGTATTCTCTTGTGTTGATCTTCTCCCCTCCTCTTCCCCATCCCTGCTGCATATAGGGCCTGATATAAAGCCCATTGAAGCCAATGAAGAATCTCCTATCAGCTTCAATGGAGTTTGGATCAGGCCCATCGTACACACACACTTCATTCCTCCCTCCTGAAGAGTATGAATCCTTGTGTACCGACTTTAATGCATCATGAAGCTTGCTGATAATTAGCATCTGTGCAAAGTGCAGCTCAATATTTCCATTTTTTTAAAGGGTTATATGGGTAAATAACTATGCAATCAGCTTGTAACACTGAGGCAAACTGCAGTTTACAAAATGCAGATATTATGTATAGATGTGTATTGAGAGGGGGAGGGTCACAGCCTCCTATGAACAATTACTAAATTGTCAATGGAATTCAATAAACATTGTTTTTTTAAAAACTAATTATTTGTTACAATAACCAGCTACTACTGCCACTTTATATGTGGAGATTTGTAAACTACTTCTATTTGAGAAGTAATTGATTCCATTTTTATCATTTGCACAAGTTTATGTGGTTGTTCTCATCCAAAAAGCTGATAACATCTATTTGCTGCAAATTATATATTATAATTCTTAATTCAAAAGCTGTACTGGAAAACAAAATACTAATTTATGCTGTAAATGGAAGAACAGAACCTTAATCATTCATTGTTAACATTGGAACTCATTATTTGCAAGAATAATTTAATTAAAACTGGAGAATTTGTGTGTGTGTAAAAATACCAACATTTCAAAACATATTCACGCTATATGACAGGTGATGAAATGAACCTCTTCTCTTCATGCTGACATGAACCAGACTGTTTTGGGAGCGAATGGAGGTCTTATGATTAAAGCCCAGGACTGCAAGTCAGGAGACTTTGTTTCTATTCTTGGTTCTCCAACAGATTTCCCATATATGCACTTGCACAAGACACTTAGGCTCAAGTTTTCAAGGGTCTACAGGTGCCTAAACTGCAGCATATGGAGTGTGATTTTCAGACATGCTGATCACCTGCAGCTCCCAGTGACTTCAAATGGAGCCACAAATACTCAGCATCTCCTCCAAAAATAAGACCCAGTGTCTCAAGTTAGGCACCCAAAACCAGTGTCCACTTTTGGAAAATATTGCCCTTAATCTGCCTGCACTTCAGTTTCATCTATAAAATGGAGATAATAATACTTACTAACCCCAACAATATGCCCCTGAAACTTAATTAATATTTATACATAGCACTGGGATCCTTAGGTACAGAGCACTTTAAAAGTATTATTTTCCCTTCCTTTTCAGCAATTTTACAGCACTACATTTCAAACCTATGAAGAGATTTGCTCACAAAGCAAAGAGAAGCATAAGATGGAACCAAAAAAAGACATTAAAAATGTGCACCTGCTTTTCCACATTTCATTTACCCTCTACACCTAAATGTATGTCAGGTTTTCTGCTATGTACGTCCATTGTGCTGGTATCCCTCAGTGATACCTTCTGGTCATAGCGAGACTAACCCAATCTCAGGCATCCACACTGCCTCAGGAAAAAAATACTACAAAACCCATTAGCTTTTGATAAATCAGGTCAGATTACTATACTCTAAATGATAAAGATCAGGTAATATTTTCAAAAATGTGTACGCATTTCTCAGTAAAGTATCAGAGGGGTAGCCGTGTTAGTCTGAATCTGTAAAAAGCAACAGAGGGTCCTGTGGCACCTTTGAGACTAACAGTCTGTTAGTCTCAAAGGTGCCACAGGACCCTCTGTTGCATTTCTCAGTAAGACTCCATCTATAAATGAGGATCTCAAAGCTTGAAGTACGTAGTTCTAATTCCTGCAGAAGGGTTTATTTATCAGCTCATTTTTGGATATCTGTATAAAAAGAAATATTAAAATACAATTGTCTCAAAAAATGAAAATCCTCTCAGGTGCCGCCCCCGCCCCCCCAAAGTCACACTGACTCATGTAGTAAATCATTTTACTGTTGCCCTTTTATATTTAATACCCTTCTGCAATACACATTTATCTCTACACTAGCGAAGTGTACTCATTGATTTCCTATGGTCTCTCTGGAAGAAGGTTCTGCTTCCCTGATGATGAGTACAAAGGGTGGATGACCCCATTCTCATTCCAATGCAAACCCTGCACTTTTACATTTCTGCGTAGACCATACAAACGTGTGACCAGCTAAGAACTCTTGCCCTCTTCCTAAAGAATGCATTGCTGCTGTAACTACAGGCATTTTTCCTCCTTTATGCAATGGTATTTTTGAAGACCACAATCTAAGGTGTGAACCTCTGAAATGCATTCATTTATCAGGAACATAACTGTACCTTGCAAACTGTAGCTAAATCTTCTGTTCTAAACCAATATTCTAAAACAACATCTTGTCCCTTTTGTGCATGTGTTTTAAACTTACATTATTTTGCTCTACTGTACCATTATTTTGCTGTTTTGCTCAGGGACATGAGGAAATGGTATGCACCCGGTTTAAATCACATTTATTTGCCAGATAAAACTGGCATCAGGAACCCACTTCCTGCATCCAGGATGCAGATGGGTTTAGTAAATAATAAAATGATTTTTATTTTGAAAACTGGCCAATCATTTTATTTGACAAACCTAGCAAATAAATTTTAAAATCAACAGTTACTACTGATCACAAATTTTAAAAAATATTTTTGTGTGGAACTGTAAAAATCTTATATTTGTTTAGTACCTGAAAAATTCATTTAAAAAAAACAAAAAAAAAACCCTCAACTGTGATACTAAGGACACCTTAAATTATTCAAAGTGAAAGATTTTAAAATCCAAATTACATTTAATCAAGTATGCTATTTATTTACTTTTTATACTATTTAGTTTATTCAAGGGAAGAGTGTCTTGTCAGTTTCACTTTCAGTTTTACTTTGTTTCACTTTTTGGTTCTGATGTACTGTGAACATAGTGCCACTTAAATTGCAAAAGACACAGGAAAATCTTTAAATCCAAGATTTACACTTTTTAAATTTTTTTAAACATCACAAAGCTCATCTCTGTTAGTAACAGATTAGGTTTTTTGCTTAATAAAGAAAGTTGAATATAGCCTAAACTTTGGATCTAATCTATTAGACATTGTCTTTTTAATCTCCAGAAACATTGGTACAAATTTTGCTTCGATTACAACTGAAAATAAATGATAGTATCAATCCAGTGTTTTACAGATTTCTGGAGGGGGGCAGGGGTAAAACACAAAATTTACCACAATGCACAGTCTTTTTTCATAATAAAAATTCCCAGTCCACAAAAACCTAAGACACATTGTTGGCAGGGCAATCTGAGGAAATCTGTACAGCATCTCACTCAACACTTGGTTACCTCATATACACATATAGTACATATTGGCAGTATGCATAAATACTTACACAGAATTTTTTAAAACAGCAGAAAGTCTAAAGTCTGGGGATCAGACCAAAAAGGCTAGAAATCCTGAAAGCACAGCTGAATCAAAGGTCTGACTTGACTATGGGCCAAAACACAAGCTGAGCCATTGGAGTTACTTTTAACATAGGAAGGAGAAAATGCATAAAGCAAAGTATTAAATTCAGTCCAACACCCAGGAAGTATTGACAAAATGCTCTCACTGGATTGTTTTTTCCTTGGCTATTCCATATTCAGAAACACACACAGAGCCAAGCCACAAGAACAGCTCTCAGCTCAAGCTTTCAACTACTTACCTACTTCCACTGACTGCTTTCAGTAGAAGTGTTTATATAAAATATTACCATGTTTAAAAATAGTACAAAGAGGAAGGGTTTGGGGGGGGAGCTAGTTAACAAGAATACCGCTTAGAGTTCCAACGGGAATCAATGCCTGCATGATGAGATAGCATAGAAGGGAGAGTACTCCCTCAAAACATCACAGTTTTATATTTCCACTACAGGGATTTTCTTGAAGATGAAAGACCAGGTTTAAGCCCACAATTATAGTTTTAATTTTATATATTTCTTTTCCTTTCAGAGGAACCTAAAGCACCTCACATCACTACATAGATTCAACACCATTGCAATGCAGCCACTTCTGGGGTGGACAGCAGCAGCTAACTAGTGCACAGAACATTAATCAACAGTGAGGGGGAAGGAGAAATTATGGACACCACCACTATGTTAGACCTTTGCTCTGAGAAAACCCATAGCCTTTTTGGTAGCGGTGGGGGTAAGCAGAAGTAATGATTAATTTTTCATGACTATTAAATAAGATGAAAAGAGAATTTCAGTTAGCCTCACTTGGTTTATATTGGACAAATGTCCATAAAAATCACCACCAGAACTGCCAGCTTTGTTGACAGTCTCAGAGAAGTCAAAGAATTAACCAACCTAAACAACTGGTTCCTTCACTTCACAGAGGGAAGCTTGTACCATTCTGTAAGTAGAGAATTTCAGTCTCCAAGGTTGGCAGTACAAACTTTGAATACCACTAAATTATCTTTAAAAAATTAAGAGGAAAAAAAACTTTAGTACATAGGTGTTATTTTTAGAGTTCTCTTTAATAATGCAAAAATATGGCAAGCATAACTACAACAGACCTTCATTTTCATGCAGAGTGCCTTGGAATTGGGTTCAAAATAGATTTCTTGGTACAGTCTCCAAATTTAAATTTTCCAGATATGGCTTCCCTGTGATGTTTTTTCAGTTTTATATAAAATACAAAAGTTATTTCTAAGAACATTACCAACAAATCACCCCTCCACAGCCAATGCTGAAAGATGAACTGCAACGGTATGTCAAAAATGCAAAAATTAAAACTCCTAAACCAAAGGTTTAAGTCATAGAGTAATTGTCCTACTTCTTTTGTCAAAACTGCTAGGTTTTATATGGTGTTTACAGGAGAATTCACTTTATTCTTCATTTGGTTGTTTATATTGAGAAGTGTTATTTTTATTACATTTAATTTTATTAAAAACATGGCTTGTGATGCCAGGAAGAAATCTCCTTAGTGAGGTATGGTTGAACTGCTATTGATATTGTACAAAGGATCCTTTTACATGGTACTAGATGCTGAGAGTGCATCATATTGATTTAGGAATAAAAAGCTATTTTTTCAGTAGAGTCAACCCTTCCTTTCATAAGCACTTTGTAATGCTTTAAAGTTTGAGGGCTTGTTTTTTTAAAAATTGAAGTGGAGTAAACAAAACAAATTAGATTTGAGCAATGTTGCTATATTTAGTGAGAAGAAATGGTTTGTAAGCTTTTTTGGCTGCAGTTCAGATAAAAAAACCATTAATATGTCTGGCTCTCAAATTTAGAGCAAGCCTACTTTTTAAGTGTTAAAAAACATATACAAACTGATTCTCAGCAATACTGGATTAATTTTCTGATTACGTATCAGCAGCGATAATCCTATTGCTAATTTTCATTTGGGTGAATCTGATTGTTGTAAATTCTGGTATCATCTTATGAGTCTCATGTTAGCAGGGAGTCATGAACACAAAAACCAGTATGTATCTTAAATTCTTCTTGGGTTAGCCCTTGGAAAATCTGGTGTGCCCGTCTATTCTTGTTTCACTGTTGTATAGTGATTATACCTTCTACTTCTAAACTCCCTCCCTAATCATGCATATTTAATTCAAGTTTGTGTACTATATCTTAGAGTTTATATAGTCCTACTAAAAATAGATCATCAGCATCCCACATTATCTTCTGTTCTCCCCTTAGATACAATTCAACACTGGTCTCTAGAAGAAAGCAACTATAGATTTGTCAGTAATTCTTCCTAGTTTTCATTGCAGTTTGGCCATACTTTAAAAAAAAAGCATAAAAGAATCTAGCATATAACACAGCTGTCCATTTATGGAAATACATTTCACTATAGAGTGGAACTAACTTTATCTAAATGAACTGGTTTAGACCTGATTTTATTGTCTGCGTCCTTCTTAGCAATTCCCCCCCCCCCCCTTTGGTTTCCAAGGAGCTTTCCTTTGACTGCTTGCCTTAAACCAGGCATAAGCCCTTGTTAGATTACACTAAATGGTGTGGATTCATATATAATGGGAGAAAACAAACAATACACTGTGCATTATGTAAACACACTCGCAGCGGCGGTCCTGCCTTTTAGGGCCAGTGAAAGGCGCAGTTGGTTGGTGGGGATCACGCAGCAACTTATCATGCTCTATCTGCCCTTGCCTAGTTGGCCGCGCTGCGCTGCCGGAGACCCGCGCTTTTGCATTCGGACAGTTCTTGGTTCAATGCTTCCACCAAGGGGCTGGCCTGGCAAACGGGGCTCGCTCAGTGTGACTCACGCGGCCGATCCCCCGGGGCTCTGGTGGCTCCGCGCACACACAGACACGCAATGCCGCCAGGCTTTGCCTTTCACTGAGCACAGCCCAGGACGAGGAGCTCCGGCGGTCCTTCAACAAGCCTCCCACCCCCATGGGTCAATATAGGCAAAGCTCCCTTGGTCCCGGATCGCCCCAGTGCGGCCCCGTGCCCATGCCCATGCCCGCAGCAGGCTGGCCAAACGCTGGCTCCAGTCTAGCCCCAACCAGGTGCCTTCCAAGTTGGGGCTGAGAAATATCTGCTCCCACCCCAAGACCCGGGAGTTCGCTGTTCACTCGGCGGCTCAAGCGCAGCGGGCTCCGGGCGCTCAGGCTGGCTGCGGCGGCCGCTGGAGGAGGAGCCCGGCCGCCGGCTCTCCGGGCTGTGACCTCCCGGAGGCAGCGAGGCGCGTGCGGTGTCTGGAGCCCTGGCTGCGAGGGGGGTAACCTTAAACCGGCAGCGGCTCGTTCGGGGAGCTCAGTTTCCTGGAAACCGGCCCTGTGGGCCGCACGTTTTTCCATGAGCTCAGCACAGCTCTGCCCCCAGCAGGGCGGGAGCCGCGCAGGCGAGCCTCCCCCGAGCCCCTCCGCCACCTGACACACACACTCCCCTCCTCCTCTGCCGGCCGGGCTGGGAGAGCGTCCCCTCCCTCCCCGGCCGCAGGCACGGGGCGCTGCTGCCTCGCCCGCTCCGTGGTGCAGTTCACCTGCCCGGGGAGCCTGGACATCCACGGCTCAACTTTTCCCACCGCCGCCCAGAAGAAACCCGTTCCCTTCCCCACCCCACCACACGCCAGTTGCCCGTGGACTTTCCCCAGGCCGGCAGTGGGGGCAGCAGACGACAACCGTTATTTAATTGAAGACATTCGGGAGGCTCCCAGAATAGCTCTTAACAACCTCAGACAGGGATTTTTTTTTTTTACCCTTCCTCCTCCTCGCTGCTTTTCAGCTCGCCGCGCACCCTCCCAGCCTGCACCTCCTTGCCAAGGCACTTGCTGGGAGATTGGGCTGGGGGGTTCTTTGGGATGCACGGGCTGCATTGCACAGTCATCAAAGTTAAGTGGTGGCGGGGGGGAAGCTCTGAAGCAAAGAGGAATAATCGGGACTATTCCCATCCAGACAGGGTCAGTAATTAGGGCATGTGATGCCTATTCAGCCATTTTGGGGGGGCTTCCAAGCACCTTAGCAGCTAGCACTGTTATCCCCCCCCAAATACTCACATCCTCCCCCGCACCCCTCAGCGCAAGGCAAAAGGAAGAGCGCAGCCAAGGGGTGACTTGGGAAGGTTTCGCTTGAGTTGCCTTGTTGTGAGTTGTTTCTGGGTAACGCACCGCTCTCCACACAGTGCCAGCACCCGCTCCTAATTCTCCTCCTCAGTCCTCCCAGGAGGGGTTGGGGGGAGCGGAGATCAGGCACATTCCACGTCTCAAAAGCGCCTTCTCTCTCTCATTTTTCACCATCCTCCCTCCCGCTTTGAATACAAACCCACAGCCAGGGCAAAACCACTTCTTCCCCCTCCCCAGCTCGGCGTCCCCTGTGGCGCAAAGTGGGTGCAGGGGAGAGCGCTTGGCAGCTCAGCCACCGCTTACCTGGTTGTAGGAGTTTTCCCAGGAGGAGGTATAGTTGTAGAAGAAGGAAGAGAAGAAGGCATCTTCTGACAGCCCGCAGCCAGCCATCCTCCGGGTGCAAAGCCTCTTCGGCCAGGCACAGCAGCCTTTGCAAACTCTTGCTTCTTGGCTGAATCGCTGCTGCTTCTGGCGCTGCCACCCCGGCGTGTGCCTAGAGCTTTGCCCTGGCGGCGGCTCGCACGGCGTGTGTGTGAGAGGGAGGGGGGAGAGACTGGATGGAGAAGAGAGGGGATGTGTGTGTGCGCGTCTGTTTGTAGAGGCACTGAGGAGCCAAAGCCGGAGTCACGTGTACGCGCTCACTCCGACGCTGCTACTGCTGCTGCTGGGGACAGGCTGTGGCTACAGCCCCTAGTACTAAAGCACCAGCGCCAGGTGACCTTTCCGTCCCCACCCACCCCAATTTCCTCCCCGGCACCGCGGGTTGCGCAAGGAAACCAGAGGGCGCTCGCTTGCAGAACCTGCTGCTGCACCAAAACAAAAAGGACTGACAAGTGAAGTGGGGATGAGGCTCCTGCTTCTCTCCCACCCCAAGATCTGAGGTGCAGGCGCCTACCAAAGGCATCGTCTTCCCAAGTGCATTTAAACGTGCCCTGTGGCTGCAATTGATTGAGTCAGTTTGCAGCGTGAAACAATTATACGCCACCAATTTTATTCCCCTCCTTCGGGATTATGTAAATCAATACAAAAAAGTTCATTTTTAGTTTCCAGACTACGATCAAGCAAAATCTACATTCTTCAAAAAAATAATCTATGCGTGCGTGTACATATAGTCCATTTCTCCTCTTCCTCACACTAAATAAACAAATCCGGGCTCAGCTTAGCTCTCCAGCAGCATGAGCCTCCACAGTAAATGGGATGATATCTGAAGTATTCTTTCTCGTGATAACCTGTTTTTTCCTCTCCCATGTTGGTAGTCCTGTGCATAAAGCCTATTGCAGCATGTTATAAGGAAGCTTTTCCAGCCCCTGAAGCCTCATGGGAATCTTGGAAAAATAGTTAAAAAGAGGTGTGTGTTATATTCATTTTTCTTCTCCCACAGGAGTCTTTCAAAGAGAGCCATCAACTTAATTATTTGATTTAAAAAAAAGAGAGAGTTTAAGTAACTGCAGAAGTTACTTTTCACGTGACTTCATTTTGTGCTTTTCCTGTTTTTTGTTTGTTTGTTTGTTTGTTTTTAAATGTTTCTCTCAGGGTTATTTGAAAGCCCCACAAAATCAACAATGAACATTTTCTAATTAGAAAGAGGAAATCATATAATTGACTATACACAAACTGCTGTCAAATGAACAAAAAAAAATATCTCTAATCTTTGCTAGTCATTTAGGTGTTTGTTACATTAGTAAAGACCGTATTCAGGCAACTCAGATGATCCTTTAGTAGTTCACCTGCACCATTTGTATACTCCACACCTGAGAGCACAATCCTCCAACAATATGAACATTTTTCACATCAATCAAATTTAATGCCACAAATAGGCACTGATGAATTCAGATGGGCAGTACACAGCAGCAGTAGATATAGTCTTGAGAAACAAAGATTCCCTTTGATGCAAAAAGCTTTAAGCAACAACAAACAAGGGAAGAAAAACAAAAAATTGTTTCTAAATGTTTTCCATTAAAAGTTAACTTTTTTAAAAATGTGTACGTGAACCACTCCAACCCTTCTGAAGAACTTTTGCTCTCTGAATAATAAATTATACAGAATGAGACATAAATGGAATAAGAAATTCAAATGTATTGAAGAGCTTCCAGGATTCTCTAAAACCGTGTCTTGGACTATTGAATCAACCACTTAATACAAAAAGTGTACATGGCCAGGCTCTCTGTTTGATGACCCTCAAGCACCTTATGCCTACTGGTTCTCCAGATTCCAAGGAAGCAACAGTCCCTTGGTAGTAGCCATGGAATCCTTATGGCCACCCTCCTCCTAGTGATGGAGTCTCAGGCCTTGTCTACACAACAAATGCTTTTTCCAGTATAACTATACTGATATTGTTGTAGCAGCAGAGCCCCTTGTAGACACTGCACAGGTGCAGCTTATCCCAACAGGAGTTTTTATTTTGGCATAGTAATGCCACCACCCCAAATGACATTAGTTCTGTCATGAGAGTTTTGCCAGCATAGGTATGGTAGCTAGGGGTTATTTTTTTCCCCCCATACCTGGACCCACATATCTATGTCAAGCAAACAGTCAGGTTGATATAAAGGCCTCCTGGGTCAAAGAATGCCTCTGCCTCCCCCAACTCAGGTGAAAAATACAGCAGAGAAAGCTCCAGGAACTGAATATGGGAGAGATTTAGGGCAGGTCTACACTAAAAAGTTAGGTTGACCCAGCTACATCACTCAGGGGTGTGAAAAATCTACACCCCGAGCAATATAGTTAAACCAACCTAACCCCTACTGTAGACAACGCTATGTCAACAGAAGAATTCTGTCAGCCTAGATACAGTCTCTCAGGGAGATAACTACAGCAAAAGGAGAAACCCTCTCATCCCTTTAGTGAGCATCTAGGCTGAAGTGCCACAGTGGTGGCACTAATGTAGTGATTTAAGTGTAGACATAGCCTTACCCACAAAATTGTTGAATATTACCCCAATCATTTGTTTTTCATGTTGCCCCATCATTTTCTTTAGAGAGACTTCAATTTTAATTAACGTCAGCTGCCCGTGAAAACTGCATTTAGTGTGAAAGTTTTTCCATCATCGGAGACAGCAAAGAAAATTCATTTAATCTCCTTGCTGCTTCGTCATCCTTTAAAAAACTGTTTTCCTCTCCTCTTTGGTGGGCCACAGGGTCAACTTTCCAACCTTTTTGTTTCAAACATTTAAAAACATGCAATGGGATAGTGTTGGGTAATTACTGGTCTTTATGCACTCTGTTTTGAATTTGTATCCTTGCATAGTGTGTGTTCTAATCTATCTACCTACATTGTTCAGGCAAAATTTGCATTTAAGTTACTGGAGCTTGGATTTTTTTTCCAGTCCCTAATGAACTTGTGTATCTCTGGGCTTATTCATGCAGGTCTTACTCCACCCTGTACTTTGCCTTTGTTTTTGCTCATAGGTATACATATAATCTGTACCTCTAATACAATGTGTGTTCTTAACTAGACTCTAGGCAAATTCTATTTTCTGAATTTTTTTCTTTTAACTTTGCCCTCTGCCTGCTGTTAGCAGTTTCCTCCATTTTAAAATCTGTTAGTTTAAAGTTCATCACCGAGTTAATCCTAGGGGAGTCCCTGTTTAGCATGAGGTCAAACTTAATTGTGGAGCAAACTCTTACTTAATGGAGCCCCTACATTCTTCTCCTATATATTACTTGAGTCTAATTCATAGATTTGAGGAGAGTATTCCAACAATTCTGTTGGCACTAAAACAAGATTTAAAAATAAGTTATTTACAGTATTATATGCTGCTTCTCCAGATCACATGCTGGTTTGTCACTCAACCAGACATTATGGAGATAGTTACAATAAACCATTTTTTTAAACCACCAGATTTAGCAGTTTCTTTAACATGCTAAATTATTATTCTGATTTTGAGGGAAGAAGAGGAGAGAACACCATTGCCCTCTCAATGTTATTTCTGGTAACTGGAATTTGAAATCAGATAAGATTCCACCCCAGTGATCATCTCCATTCTGGACTGAATGTCAAAGTTGTACTGAGGTTAGATGGATTGAAGTCCAAAATTTAGGTTTAGTGAAAAGGCTTTTACAAATCAACATATGTATTTCATTTTTTCTATTCCAATGCAAAGTTTGAAATTTTAATATAAACATTCCCTTAGTGCACTTGCAATCCACAAAGTAATTTCTCTTACTTTTATTTTTCCAATAGACAAGGTTGGTATCAAAATAGATGGTTTTTCACATAGGTAACAGAGATAAGGAGGTGAAATAAGAATACTTTTAGCATAGGTCACTGACTATCCAAAGTACCCTCAATTTGACATAAGACAGATTAACTTTCCATCCCATCCAGGCCAGAGCCTAAACATCTACGTAAAGCACTAGTCCACCAAGACAAAAGGCAGGGAAGCTGGGCAGTAAAACCATTCTTTCTATGGAGAATGAGACCAGGTCAATGAAGTAGGGCTCTCCTCTGCTTGGCCATTCAAGACCGGTGACAACAGTGTTTGCTTCTAACTTTGTTTTTGAAATCACTGTCAAGGGGAAAGAATGGAAGATAGTAACAAAAGGCCCTGGGGACCATGGGATGAAGGCAACACCTTCATAAACTAGATGATGGGGTATTAGAACAAAACTTGGAAGAATTGGGAATTCACTGGAAAAGTCGGAGATCCATGATCACAAGACAGCACTTGCACAGCACTAGGGATTAAAATATTACAATGGGGAAAGCCTGTTCCCCATATTTCTGCTCAGCCCCAGTAGTTGGGTTAACTTTTCCCATTCAAAACTTGCCCTTCAAACAATGTGATTTCTGTCTGCTCAAGAGGAACATGATGCGTTACTCAAATAAGGCTGAGGTTCTTGGTTCACCCTTGATGTCTGAGAGCTACTGCCATGGACCATATTATTTTTCCAGATGCTCACTGGTTTCCTTGACAGAATTCTCGGAAAGGTAAATAAAGCCTCTCTTATGGGTCTTAGCTGTAGGATGTATATGTAGAGCCTTAAGACTTCAAGTGTGTCCTTCAAGCAGACATTCATATCAGTTAGAACAATTCAATGAAGATCAGGGTTCCCCTTTAATAAATTAAGTTCCAGAGTCGTCATCTGAAGCTTAGATTCTGGAGTACAATTTTGAGGCATATTCTACAGCTGTCCATTTTATCTAGGTACTTATATGCCCTACCCCCCAAGTAATTAAACAGAGTACCCAAGGTCCTGTATAAAATCAGCTCCTCTCACTTTATGTAAAGCTTGTAGCCAAGAATTAACATCCCAATGATTTTGGTCATGCATCACATTTCTAAGAAACCAATTTTGTCAAATCCACTTTTCCCAAGTCAATTAGGCCAGATTTGCAATTTTTGCATTTTCTTAAGGCTTCCAGTATTAGCATTGCATATTTTTATTCCTAACATTACTAGGCCTCAACAGTTGAAAATCCGCTTTTGCTTGGACCAATGTCTATAATCTCACACATTCTAAAACAAAGTGAGCATCTTGTGGTCCACGTATCCTATTTGCAGAAAAAAAAGAATGTCTCCACTTCACCAACGTGAAAGTGCATAACAAGCCTTTTAAACATACTTAAGAGTGTTCATAAAAATGGAAGAGGTTTTAAAAGTCCTCCGATACCTTAATGAAAATGTAATACATCTCTACCCAGATATAATACTGTCCTTGGGAGCCAAAAAATCTTACTGCATTATAGGTGAAATTGCGTATGTCAAACTTGCTTTGATCCGCCGGAGCGCGCAGCTCCCCCCAGAACGCTGCTTTACCGCGTTATCTGAATTCATGTTATATCAGGCCGCGTTATATCAGGGTAGAGGTGTACTGTAAAGTTTCCATAGTACTTTCTATCAGATCTCATTTTGCTTTATGAACACTTTATGAGATAAGTATTATGCCCTTGTAACATGTGAGGAAATTAAACCTGAGAACATACATACCAAACCCTGGTCCCCTTAAATGCTGATGTCCATAATACAGTGTAAAGGTGGTATATCCAAGAATGAAATCACCAACCATAAATGGGTTCCAAATGGATCAGATCATAGCAGCCCAGGAGACTTATAGCATATCACCCCAATCTCCCCTTCCCTCTCCCCGCCCCCATTTATTTTTTAAAACTGGCTTCCTGTCATATCCCAGATCAAATCCAAGATTAGTATTCTCATCTTCAAAGCCTTCCAAAGGATTGGTCCAAGTTACCCAAGGAATCACCTCATCCAAGTGATCATGAGCTCCCACAACAGGGATGTCACACTGGAACAGCCAACCTCAAGCATGAAACTTGCGCTTACGGGAGACAGAACTCTCTCAGGTCAGGAGGACCTGCAGCACCTTTCAAGCAAAATGCAAAATTTACTTCTTCAACTTATCCTTACCTGAATAATGCCCCCATCCTCCACAAAATAAACAAAACTACACAAAATACAGATCCTGCAGAATGCAGGGGAAAGACAGAAATATATCTGTACATATACACACTTTAAATCTGCAAGGCACTAAGATACCATGAAAAAACTTAATTCTTGTGGGCGTTCATTCTACAGTTTTTGACTGGCCCCACTTAGAAAATTGTCTCCTGCACAGACGAACTTCATCCTTATTGTTGAGCATTCCATTGCACCAGAGGAGCAAAGCTGTTGACCATAGTCTTCATCCCAAAGAGGTGGTTTAGGTGATCGTTTAGTTACACTAGTCCCAGGCCACTGACTCCCTTGAAGATAAGGACCAAGTCTTTGAACGTGATTCAATATTCTATGGGAAGCCAGTGCAGGGTTCAAAGACAGGTATGATGTGCTTTCAGTAGCCAGTGTCGAAGAGGTGTGCTGCAGGGTTCTGTACCAGTGAAGCTTCCTAAATGCTGAAAGGCTTCAATGCCAAGGCATAATACATGCTGTAATCCAACCAAAAAGTAACGAATGCACAAATGACTGAGGTCAGGTCATTGTTCAACAGGATGGGACGGAGTCTTCTAGCCCACTGGAGGTGGAAGAACATATTGCTATTGGTTGCTGCTAGAAGAAAGTCTAGCATCCGTGAGGATCCAGGACACTCCAAAGCTATAGTATTAATTGACCAATTGTGGGTCTGTACCTTCAACCAAAGGAGACTGCACCATGGCTGTACTCTTCAAAATGCTCTCTTTCCTCTGCTCACCAGCATCACCACTGTCTTGCTCAGGTTCAGCTTCAGCCAGTTGGTCTTCAACCATGAGCTGATCTTGTCCAAGAACAGGGTCATCTTGATGGTAGTAGAAGTGATAGGAGATATTACTTATTATTTGTATTACTGTAGTGTCTATGGGCCGTAGGCATAGACCAGGACTCCTCCATTGTGTAAGCAACTGAACAGACTGAAGTAAAACCTGAATCTTCAAAAGTAAAATGAAAACTCAAGAATTAAACAGCAAGATAAAATGGATATGTCTCATCTCAAGAAGTCCAGGAAATCATTTTCTTTGGAATCTATAAGATCATATGTGCCATTGAATGAAACTTTGTCTCCTAAAGCGGAAAAGCAGAACATTGATGAGTTTCATGATCCCGCAAGACAGACATTTCAATGCCATTTTTGTCACTGAAATGAAGCCACAATGATAATTTTATACCTATTCAAGCCTTCCAACAGCTGTTCAATATCACTGTAATCCAGGGGCAGTCTCCATTAGAGTTCAACACTCCACAAAATGGCAAAGATCAGACCATGAATACATGCCATTAAAACTCAGGCAAAGATTTGAACTTGATGTGATGGCTGCAAGCTTCAACAACTAGCAATATAAAGAAGTGATTAAAGCACTTCATCCAGAATTTAATCCTCCACAGAGGAAGTTTTAAACTCAAGTCCACTACTAGCTACTGTAAGATAAAGCAGAGAAGACAAACAAAAAGAATCAAAATTGACAGTAATGCAAGATGGCTGGTCGAACAGGAGACATGATGTGATAACTAACAAGAATCCACACATGGAATAAATGCAATCCCATTGAATGCTATTGATTCTACATGTCTGAAAAGAAACCACAGAATATTCTGCCTTATCCTGAGCACATTGAAGTCAATGGTGAAGTTTCTACTGACTTCAATAGAACAGGATCATGCCTATTATGTCCAAACTGCTGAATATGCCATCCAAGAATGCACTGAAAAGTGTGACAAGGAAGTCTATCATTTCTTTACGAGAACTTCTGAAGCACAAACATCCTAAATGTCTGAATGGGTGTTCAGTACATTATTTAAATCTTAGAACACCTAATTGTCCTAAAGCATACTGTGAAAGTTAAAAAATTCTTCTGCAACCACTATCATGATAGAAAAAAGGGCTTCCAATGAGAGAGTGGAAATCAGGAATCTTGTTTCTGTATTTGCACTTAACTACCATAAGTACATTGAAATTTGTACTATGCACAAGAAGAACTTTTGATCAAACATAGCTTAAATTTTACACAAGGGACTCTACAGAGAAGCACCAAAGCTAAAAAAGTAATTGAAGAATGTTTCAGAGGGACTTAGACTGAAGACACTGTCACAGCTGAAATCTGTCTTGATCTAATTAACAAGAATCTGAACCTCACAAGGACAAAATTTAAGAACTATTCAGGAGCACTATTCTGTTCTATTTAGGTTTTTACACCTCACTGTGGTATCTGAGGCTCTATCATTCCCATTACACAGCCAACAAAAATGAAGCAAAATATAAAGGTGACAGGTTGAGCTTGGAACAGACTGAAATGGGGCTAATGCAGGGCCATCTTGAATTCCTTTGCAAAGAAAACTGTCTCAGTTATATCAAAATGGTACAAAGTTGTGAGAATAAAAAAAATCAAGGAAGACATGAGAGCTGAATTCAAAATTTGTCAATTCTTGAAAGACCTGTGCTCCTGTGCCAAGTCAGTCAGGCTTGTTTTTAGCACATTTAAATTAGTTTGATCAAATCTTCAAAACAGGCCAAGTGCTGAAAACGCAAATAAGTTAGTAAAATCTCATCGTACCTAAGGGCAGATACAAAAGTTATTGGCTTAACTAGCTAATACACTGGGGCTCGTGTTCCTGTTTTATTTACAGAAAGATAATTTTCATTTTTACATAATGCATGTCTGAGGAATAAATAGACTTATACAGTGAATCACAAAGTAGGCATTTAGAGTTCCATTTCATTAAGCTACATATTTCCCTTCTACCCCAATCAGGTCTTTTCAGGTTGGAGAAAATCACTAGTCTGCTACCATACACAGTTTAACGCAGTATTTGACTGTGCTACATCTTTAGTGAGTGGGCATTTGAAGAAATAGACTATTAGGCTGTATGTAGCAGCAAGTCCAACAATGGGGGAAGCCAAGAGGGGAAAGGCAGACCCATGATCTAATATCCAAAATGAAATAAAGGATTTTAATATTCTTGTTTCTATTTCCTTTATGGATTTTTCTTTAACACTTGTTTGACTATGGGGCAAAGCTGTTTATTGTCTATACATTTCCTGAAAAGCAAACCAGTCTCAGCTGTCAACATAAAGGGTGCTCATTATTTTGAGCATTAAGGCCCTGAATGCTAAATTCTTGCTAATCTTTGATCTTTAGTTTCTGTTCCTAATCCAATGACTTTTTAAATTCTCTCTAAAAGTAGCAGTAATTTAAGATTACTTCCATATTATTGTGCAATCCAGTAACTCATTAAAAGAATGTTTTCGATGTCCTCTTTGACAGGTACTATCATCCACATTTTTTGTGAATTCCACTGCTTTTAACCTTCTGCCCCTATACAGACTGTAGGCCTTTTAGGAAAGGTTCATAGTAAATTAAACTTTTTAAAAGAACAATACCGTTCCCTTCCATAATAAAAAGCTTATAAATTACCTGTTATTTAACATGCAAGATGAAATAACCTCAACGATATCATTCTAAGGTCTAAAGAGTCAAGTCTCTACACTTTAGTTTGCAATGCTCTGAAGTGGCACATGAATTTTGATGGAGAAAACTAGCATTGTTGTAGAGTTGAAAAACCTGATATTTTAGAAGAGAAAACCCATCACTAATATAAGCAGAAGTGGTTTTACTATATGGTTGAAAACTTGAATTGACAAAGCATTCAGGTCTACCTGCAACCCTCCACTGCATGAAGCCCAGTAAGTGCTTGATTTTTAAGTGTTTATTGTTTATGCTACTGGAAGCAATGAGGCTAGGAGCATTAATGCAATAAGCCTACAAAACAGACACTGAATTCAAATGGAAGGCAAGGGCATGTTCTACATAAAAGAATAAAATCCAACCAAAACATAAGAAACTATTGCAGCCACAAGAAATATTTATTATCAGCATTCATTTGTGAGGATTTTTTTTCTATACAATGATAATTACTGAATAGCTGCCATTTGCAAAGTGGGATATGTTTACAGAATCACTTAAAACCATATGTATACATGTGAAAATTGTAGAGCCCATCCAACATTCAGTGTACCTGCAAGGCTCTACAGTATCTTAATTGAGACTACAAAATTAAACCACCTCAAAATTATCAGAACAAAACTATTTACAGACCACTGCAGTTGTGAAAACATTATTCACTGGCTGTCAGCATTTTTCTTTTAACCTCTTGATAGTGGAAGTCAGGATGTCCTCAATGATAACTACTTATCTCAAATGCAATACTGCATAATCAGAACACTTAGTCTGTCTTTTGCAAGTATTTTACGTGGACGAGGGATAAGGAAGAAAAAAAACTTATGTACTGCTTTAAAGCTACCAATTTCAACCTCAAAAATACAAAATTTAAGTATCACTTCGGACATTTTAAAATTTGATTGGACAAATGCAAGAAAGAATACTGAAATGAACTAGTAGTAGTAGAGACATGAACTATAGATGACTACATACATCTTTTCTATCTCTAATTTCTATAATCTTATGACATACTGTACTCCTTGTAAAGTACACTTAAAAGGCCTACAAAAGCCTTTAAAGCTGTGGTATAAGATTAGGACTAAAAAGGTTTAAAAGCATTCTTTCACTGCTCAAAGAGTAGGATAAAAAAATAAATTATTTACTCGTCACACAAACAAGATTTTTAAATGGCCAACTGCATTTATGTGGGTTCTCACTATCTGGTAATTCCATGATGTCATGATACATGACTGGTTTTCTATTTTAATAACTGAAAAAAGAAAGAAATCATAGCAATCTGTGACTGTAAATTAGTGATGAATTTGTATCTAGCAGAAGATAAACATTACCTTTAGTAGTGACTGCCATCTAAGTTTTTCCTGTGACTTTTTAAAAATCCCTTTTTGAAAGTTTACACTCCAATAGAAGACAAATTCAGTTTACACTATTCAGTTATACAGTACTTCTTAATATTTTTCTTCAGTGCATATACAACATTAAGTCCAAGTTTCAAACTTATGCTATGTTAGTTTCACATTAGACTTGATCCAAAGAGTGGGGAAAAGCACACAGAAGTTGATACTATTCTAATTAGATGTGAAGATGTGAAAATGATCAATAATAAATACCATATCTACAGCAAACAACTGCCCCATGCCAAAAGAACTTAAAGAAAATTATTCACCATCATGCTACCAGAAACACATTCAGGTGCATAATTTCTGCAAATCTCTGTTATTTATATGTGCAGACAAATTTAATAAGTAAAAACTCAGACTTTTACATTCAGGTTTACAAGTGCGAATTGGCTTTAATTTATTCTATTACACTGAAAAATTAACAAATGCTACAAAGGTACAGAGAAATTGGAAAAGCAAGTATGACTAGTCACTTCTGTATGACAAATTAGCAGGTGTCTCTCTAAATGCAGTTTTATGCATCCAATCACAAGTTAGTTTTGTCATCCACACAAAGTTAAACACACTTATTACAGATCCACATTAGCCCTAGCTGCTTTGAGGAATTAAGTAGAAGCACTATTATAAAGTGGGAGGCTCGCCTTCTCATCCAAAAAATGCATTCCTTTGATTTACTCTCTAGTACTACTATTTCCTTATCTAGTACATATTATAAAACAAACATCTTACAATCCGAAGCAGACAAAGCAACTGAACTCGCCTCCCACAACCAACCACTCTACAAGTCAATAGAGCACTTCTTTCCCTTCAACTGTTCCAAGGGAACTGCTTAAGTCTCATATTAAGAACTCGGCTGCTGTAATTTTTCAAAAGCTAAACCAACTAATCCTAACTGATACAACTCTTCTGTATTCTGAGTATTCTAAAAACACACTAGCTGCGGTTTAGGACATATCCACCAATTTACAAGAAATTATGAAGGTTGAGAACACAGCAGAAGGAAAACAACCCAACAACAAGCAGCTGAGTCTGGCCAGGTGCAAACTAGCGCTCAGTAGCATTACTTTATTCAGAAACTCTTGTTCCATGAACCAGCAGAAATCTGCAAAGCAGTTCATTTTCTCAGAAGTGATATTTTTAGCTTATCAAGGAGCAGAACCGACTGGCTGAAAAAGGAGATCTGTCTAGCCTCCTAAGAAGAATAGTGGTGTTATTTAATGTGAATAGAATGTTACACAGCATAAAAACCTCTGAATTATTTTAGTCAGTTATGGCCTCTGGCATCCCAAAATGCCGAAAGTATTTTGTTCAATTGTAAGAAGTTACTCATTTTCCATTGTTTGGCCATATATTAATACCTGATGTAATATTTTCTTTCAGTTTGCTGAACTTCTCAGTTATAAATAACTAAAAGTAAAGTTATAGTGATAAACAGGGTAATGCTATTTTAATAACATTCCCTGAGTGCCAGACAATGAGCCTTGCATGCTCATAGTTAAAATATAAGTACTATCAAACAAACATTATTCCCTAGCTCTGTCACTGACTTGCTGTGTGACCCGAGGAAGTCTCTTATCCTTATTACCCCTCGGTTTTTCTACTAGCAAAATGGGAACGGTGAAGATTTTGAAATATATGTACAAAAAGCATTAAGCATAATTACGGATTAGTTAACTTGCTCTCCCCCTTTTATTGTATAGCTCTTACACAACAAATATACTTCTGCATTTTAAATAATGATGTATGAATTATACAATAATTTAAGAATTGTGCATAGTGGCTTCAACAGTTTCATGTCAGAATGTTGAAATAAGAAGTTTAGGCCAAAAAGGTAGCCTCAGTGCAACTCTTATTTATAGCTAAGATAAATATTGTGCAGTTGTAGAAGTAACACCTAGTACACTATAACTGTTCTAAAATGGTTTATTAGCATAGTTGGTATCTGTCACCCATGTGAGCTTTTTTAAATGTAGAGAATAAATTAGCTGAACATAAAATTCAGCATTATTGAATGTTTCTGTTGACAATGTACACATGTGTAAAACCGTTGATAAAAAGTTGGTTTTGAATTGAAAAATTCCATTTGAGTTTTTAAAAATGTTCTCAAGTTCTAAAAAAGTGCATCAGTGGCATTATGCATCAGGTGTGGCACTGATTTCCATAACAAGACTGTTCTATTTTCAAGTTAGAAAATGCGTTTTTGTTTTTTTTAAACCAACTGCTAACCCTTGACTGTCTTTCCATCTTGTACATCATCACTATTAGTAGTGGAGATACTACAGGCCAAATTATGTACTCAGTGACAGCTGTGCAACCCTGTAGTCTTCCAGGTAAGTCAGTGACACCTCAAGAAGATAGGGTTGCACAGGTGTCACTATTTTCTTGAGGTGATTTTCACAGGTGTCACTAACTTAACTGGAAGACCAGAGCGGCACAGCTGTCACTGAATACATAATTTGGCCAGTATTTTCATCCCCAGTAGTCATGATGCATATGACTGAAAGATTCCAGCTTGACTGTCATGTCCGAAGCTGAGTTTGTGGGGCTGACAGTTAGAAAAAACAGGCCACATTCTCTCATATCAATAACTACTTGAAGCCATAACCAGCTGCTCTCCCAAGTCTCAAGCTATCCCAGCCCCAAAGTCAGAGCAGCACTTAAGCTTCCATAGCTTATGCCAGCTGACTATGGGACCATATGCTAACTGAGAATTGGCAGAATACTGAGACATTGCCACATCAAGGGAGAGCTAGCTGGTATAGGAGCTGCCTTTATAGCAGCTAGCTGAGTGCTTCCCCACCCATGCTAGGGGAATTCTCAGCTGGCCAGTTAGAGCCAGACTCCAGCCACTTTACACTGAATTGTACACGTAGTTGGAACAGTGGCAGAGAATGTGACCCCGGTATCATTTTCCTTGCAAACTGAGCACTGAGCAAGTGTGATATGGAAATTAGCAAGACAAAATGGAATCGCACAGTAGATTTGTAAAGTTATTTTAGAGCAGAATTTGTTTTATGGAGGGTAGAACTCCAGTTAGTGAATAAGTGGAGAAAATAAATTAAGCATTTTGTTTTATAATGTCTACATTTTAAGTACATATTTAATCTTCCAGTTTGCAATGTTTAAAACAAAATTAAGCATTTCAATTTATCTTACATTTACTTTTTAAACAGTCTGCCTCTGCCCCTCCTACAACCTGAATTTTCTATGCTCTTACCAGAAATCCTGACAGGGGGCAGTAAAGTCCACTGAAGGGAATGGGAAGATTTCACAGAATACCTGGTACTTTATCATGCTACTTATGCTGAATCCACACACAAGAATTATTTAACTTTTAGACAATGTTATAGCATCATTATCCATCACAATGCTAAGAGTTTTCATTAAGCAACAGTTAAGGGATATTTTCCCGCCATCTCATAATCTCCCCCTTTCCCCCAATAACATTTTAGAAAAGGACTCAAGGTTTGTAATTGGAAAGAGGGAGGGAAACCAGATAAACTTTATTCCATGTATTTTTTAGCCACATGCTATAACTTAAACAAAGCATCCTAAATGTTAGTACTCAAGCTCCATTGTCCTTGGGTCAGACAGTCTGAATAGTATCTTCAGCAAGGAACACTAACTTAGTTCTCCACTCTCAGGGCCAGAAGGACTTAAAACTTCACCCTACGGTGCAGAAAAAATTAAAAGCATCTACCATATTAATGACTATTATAAGCAATTCAGCTACAGCACTGAGACTGGGGAGAGTTGCTCCTACCTTCTTTTGCCAGAAGGACTGTTAATCTAATGTGTGTTTCAGGGTAGGGAAAACTTAAATCATACCGAACACTTCAATTACACCTGGGATCAACAAGTTCCAACTTTCCTCTTATGAAAAAGCTGTCAAGTCTTATTTCACTAATATCACTATAAGACTTATTATGTCTGAAGTGTTTGTCAGTCATATAGCTCACTCATGCTACTGAATCCAACCTCAGAAGAATTATTGCATTTTAACAATGTACAGTAACTCCTCACTTAAAGTTGTCCCGGTTAACGTTGTTTCGTTGCTGATCAAATTAGGGAACATGCTTGTTTAAAGTTGTGCAATGCTCCCTGGAACCTCACCTGCCTCCCCCCCTCCGCCCCCCCCCCCCCCCATTTACATTAATTCTTATGGGGAAATTGGATTAGCTTAACATCGTTTCGCTTAAAGTCGCATTTTTCAGGAACATAGCTACGTTAAATGAGAAGTTACTCTAGTATCATCCTTATCTGACCACCACCTAATAGGGTAACTTCCAGTTGGCCATAAAGACTCTAACAAGATGCATTCTCATTATTACAATTCTGATCCAAGTTAGTCTGTACAAATGTGTTCAGAGGAAGAGCTCTGTCAAAACTGCAACAAGATTACATGGAATTTCCCTTTAAAACAAATCACTAAACCATTTAAAGAATTAGGCATGGGAACTCATGTTAGACACCATATAATAATATCTCACTTATCACTATCGGTACTAAGTGTGATACAAAGATAATTGCAACACACTGAAAATTGTAGACTAAAGAGACTGAAGGATTCTTCAAATTTTTTGATCAAAACCAATAAAAATACTGAAGTACTGTGGCACAAAATTAGTATAAATAGACTTTATTGAAGTCAGTACCTCTGTACTGAAGCTGAAGATTGTGTCTACATAAGCACAAGTTGTAACATTTCACAACTTCTAAAAGGAATGTCAACAATTACAACGATCATGCATACCATGGTCGATAATCACATTTTAGAAGCATTTTCAACCATTTCTAAAGAAATGCTTATAACATTGTTATATATAGAACTACTTTCAATAAACTGCAAAACATTGATCAGCTTTTCCAGTATGGGCTACAGTGTCAACACAAAAGGGAGGCATAAATGTTTAATTTATGAAATCAGAATGGAATATTTACTGTAAAGAAAAAAAATTTAAAAGCTTTCAAATAAAGGCCATTACTGAACCAAAGTGAAGAGCACAACTTGAACTCTGAGTTCATTCATCTTTTAAAGTTGTCCTCTGAATAACTTCAGTTCAAAGCATAAATTCAGTACTGTGAGTATTCCTTGGACTGAAGTTTGGCAATGATGCGATCCAACTGTCTCTTTGCTTCACACTGTGGGAAATTGCTCATGTCATAATATTGAGGGGCAATTTTCACCAACCTGCCAAAAAGAGAAAAAAATTGTCACTAATATACAAGTTTTAACATTATAGAGCCTGTAGCCATTTTGCCTAATTAGCAGCTATGTAAAATAATTAAACATTATCCATCTCTTTAGTACTGTCTAGAAATGTGCAGATCCATCTTATGACTCCTGGTCCAGCATTACAAAGGCAGTTTTGAATTTTCAAAAAGAAAAGTGGCTTTACATACAAAAATATCCAGAGTTTAAATGCTTATTTAAGCAGTACAAAAGTTATGAAACATGTTCACTCTAGTCTCAAGGCTGTGGCCATTTCAAAGATCAAAATTTCCCAGTAATTCTTAAGGAATAAGATACCTAATTTTTATTGAGACAAGGCGGGTGAGGTAATATCTTTTATTGGACCAACTTCTGTTGGTGAGAGAGACAAGCTTTTGAGCCTTTAAATAGAAAAATTAAGTTCTGATTGACCTAAGTGCGAAACACTAATATTCAAATAATCCAAAAAAGCATTAAGAATTGAATCATAATACTGAAGTTGTAAACATTTTATGATATACTGCAACGTTTTTGATTACTTCATAACTAGATAATTCCAAAAAGTATTGTATTCTACAACTTAAGATTCCAAGAACCATGAAGTCATATGTACAACACACAGAGAAACAAGTGACAACCTATATCAAGACGCAAAGTATGTAGCACAGCCTGCCTGCGCAATCATGCATCTATCACCAGAAAGTTAGCTCCTGGAAACTACAGTTCTTGCACCAAGGGAAAAATCCTAGCCGAATGATGACAATTGGAGTTTTGCCATTGACTTGAATGAGGCCAGGATTTCACCCCAAGTCTGTGACATAATGTTAAATCCTTCCTGCTCAGTCCTCAAAACAAATCCCAGGACTCCTCATTACTAACAAATATAAACATCTGAAACAGAAGCCAAAACCCCTTGTTCACATATATAGCCCCCACTAATGTATGGGAGCTATATGTACAGATCAAGGGAGCTCAAGTCACCTGTAAGTGCACAAATCCATCTATTCCATCAAAACATTTGATAGGAAAAAAAGTTTTATAATAGACAGTTGTGGAAAAAAAAGTACTAACTTCAGGTAATTCTGAGAAAACACCATCAGATTAAAAAAAGATTCTTAGAAAAGAGAAAATGTTGAAGTGTTTTTGCTCACCATTCTGGCTTAATATCTGTACATGTGCGGATGTAGTTCTTTGTTGTAAGGACAAATTCATTATAAAGCACCCATTCAGGTTTGTGATCAAGAACTGTGGAAGGATGTAACTGCACCACCTGGTTATCCTTCACTGTTAAGTAATGCCCTGTTCGCTCCAAATGTGCCACCTAAATTAAAAACAAATCAAAAACAAAACAAAAAAAGCTTTTCATTACATGTAAGGAAATAAATCTATTCTACTTTGTGAACTCTGTTTGAAATTGTTTGAAGCTACTCATGTGTTTATTGCTGGCACAACTCTATATCAGACATCTTATTTTAGAAAAAGAAACGAGTATTTTCAAGGTCTGTAAGCCTCACTTTCTAAACCTCACATGGACTTTGCATACTTGCCAGCCAAGAGTAACTATTTATATTGCCTGTCAAGGTTTCTAGTGTTTTTGGCAATTGCTAAGGTATACTTAAATATTCATAAGCAATTCGAGCAAGAAACAAAGTGATACAAAACTGACTAGTAGTTCTTACTTTAGGAAGAGGATCACTAGCACAAAATCATACCAAATATAGTTCTTTAAAATGAAAACTTTGGAAGAAGTTTTTAATAGCAATATCTTACAAAGCCAATATCAGTCCAATAAGGACATTGACTCAAGCACTTTAGTCATTCTACTGCCTCTGGGACTGACAAAGGATATGTTGGGTCTTAAATTCTCATTTGATACCAACTACAATAGCACTTTGGATTATAATAATGGACCTATAATAATATAGTTTCTACTAACACTTTGGATCTGAAAAACGCATAAGCCCAATAAAAGAGCTGGAGATCCAGTGAGACAGGAGGAAGAATGGTCTTGTGCTAATGGCATAAGACTCAGAGCTGAGAGATGCAGGTTTAGCAACACACTTTTGCTGTGACCTTGGTAAAGTCAATTAACCTCTCCATGTCCAAGTTTCCCTGTCTGTGAAGAGATAATGCCTACATCACAGAGCTGTTGCAATACTTAATTTATTAGGATTTGGTAAAGTATTCAGAGATCTTTAAATCAGTAGTTTTATTTACAGAGTTAATCTAAAACTAATTCATCATCCCTTTAGTTAACTTTTTATTGAAGACATTTTATACAATCAACAATTCTGTTTGTTTTGTCACAAATATTAAAAGGGTGATAGAAAAATAATGAAAGGCAATATAGCAGAGTTGAAAGAGTCCACATTATGGAGTTACAGCTAGTTATATCAATGATTTTTTTTAAATCAGTTCATCTTGGGCCATCTTTCCTGAATTGTGAATCTAGTACAGGCAGTAAATTATTTCATTTATCTTCATTCTTTTGTTCTTACCAAACACATTTCTACAGTTGTTTTTCATTTTTGCTACCATAGTGATTAAATATATTTATTAGTTTATGTCACAAGTATTCGAAAGAATTAACTACCTATGCTTACTTATAGCAAATCAGGATATTTCCCCAATGCCACAGTAAGAGAAATTCTTATATATTTTTTAAAGGTTTTTGTGCTTTTGTCTCTTATACCTTTTGTGGCATTATCTACAATGTCTGGGATATTATTTGCAATGATGTGTTTTGAAATATCCCTTTTAAAATAGTCCTTTAAAGAATTAGTAATTTTTACCTAACTTCTCTTGTTCAACACAAAGGAAAATCACAGATATGCCATTACTTTATTTCAGGTTTGGATGACCACCCAATAATGATTCACTCTTAGATAATTCCCACTATTTTAATAAAATGTTTTAATCAATTTTGTTTCCTGGATTGGGAATGGAATATATTGGTTCAAAAATATTCCTGGGAGAACAATTGTTTAACTGTTTCTATCATATGTAGAAAAGGTAAGGGAAGAACAACTCATTTATTTAAATATTTTATTTTGGGGAATAATTTGCTGTAAATTTTCTTATTAATAACATGTACATTTAGTATCCAAATCTCTCTTGACTATTTAAATTTATACAAAAATCTCAACATCTGATTTCCTCGTGCTTAGTATCATAGCTTCCATTTTCCTGTCATTTATCTTATAGCCAGAAACAGTAATACGCTATTATTTTGATGAGTTCTGGATTGATTTTGAAATACACAATAAAACATATGCATATAAAAATTGTTTTTATGATAGGTTACCTATTTTTAATTCCTCAATATTGATTGCCAGTGGTTCCACTGAAGTGACAGTGGAAGTAGAGTGGGAAAAGACGACAACTGGCACATACTACTTTTTAACAAAAGGTTTTGAGTTACAGTCATTAACTATATCTTGAGCAACAAGACAGTCATAGTTCGAATGCACTATATATAAAATATATAATAATGGGATCAGGGCATCAATGCGTTAAGCACTGTAAAGGCATATGCATTTACCAGGACAAAAACCTTTGCAGCAGCAAGGTTTCCCCCCGACCCCCTTCCTTTTTGTAACAATATTCGAAAACCTACTATCTGCAATAAAACCTATCTAGTCGATATTTTCGAATACTCCACTGATGCTAGTAATCTAATTATTTTTGATAAAATGTTTAAATTTATATAGAAGATTCAGTTTGTTTTGCCTTTGCCTCCTCAGGCATCACTGAGATGCAGGTATCCTCCAAGTTTTGGGACAGTGCAATTATACTTGCAATTACTTCCTTTGCTTGTCCTTTTCCAATTCAGTTATTTCCCCATTTTGTTTGTTTCCTTAACATTCTTTCTGGAGGCTTATCCTACTTTTAACACAGATTAGTACTTCCCATAAAGTTATTCTGGCTCCATCCTTAAGATTTCTAAAACCATGCAATTTCAGTTTTTACACTTAAAAAAAAAAATCTTTCTGCTCTAATAAAGAGTTGTTTAAGCATGAAAATTTAGTTCTTTGTGATCTGTTTTTATCAGATTGAATAAAACAGGATTATGACCAGGTAACAATGAAAAGGGAAATAGAAAAACGACAGCACTGCTATTTGATACATAAAATTTCAGGCCAGACAAGATCATTAGATCATTTAGTTTGACTCCTATATATCAAAGGCCATTCATTTTTCTATTTTCCCCTTTCATTTTTATGTATTCTAATCTGAGTACTATAAGCTAATGCAAAGCATACATAATATGCAGTCTCATCTCTTAGGGCTTCTTGTGTCTCAGCTATCTGTTAGACCTAGGTGTGGAATGAAGGAGTACTTATGTATATGTCTGTCTAATCAGGCCCTTACTAAGGACCATCTCTTAAGGCACACTTGCAAAGAAGTACATGAAGTACTATTTTTGAAGTATTTCACAAGCCAATACTTCACATTTGCAGTATCATCTTTCACTTATGTTCAGAACTCTGATATCTAGTTATTTTAATATTTATGTAATATTTTCACATAGCATTCCAAAACTAAATTTGAAAGTAGAAATTAAACGATGCAAGTGCAAAAGAAGTGCTGAAGTTTCTATATAGCTATTTGTACCCCGAAGCCCAGGGAATTTAAATACTTTAGAGCCTGAAATTTCTCTGAGGAAACAAAGCTTAGACTGAGAAAGGTCTGTGCACTGCAGGTGTTTTAACAATTATGCATCACAGTTATAAAACCATATTTCCCCCAGCACTCAAATTTGACTAATATAGAATTTAAGATTTTTCCCTCTTAAAAATGAGAAAAAATTAACGAAGTATGTTTACATAAAAAGTCAGAAAATTCTCAAGACTAACACTAAATCTGTCAGTGTATTTTTCATTTATTTCTTAGTTAAAACTTGACACTTCTCTAGTAACTTATATCAGTGCACTTCCAAGCAGTATCAATAATCAGGCCTCAATACCTTTGTGAGGTATGTTATTTTACAGATAGGAAATTTAATACAGCATGCTTGTGGCAGACCTTTTGGCTATTGGTTTTGGTTTAAACCACTTAGACTAAATAGGTTTGTTTTCTAAATTTCTGTCTCAATATATTACTGTTTATGAGAAATGTTTACTATAATTAAAATAGACAACCCAGGGTTGAGATAACATTAGTATGAAAACCATGATTTTCATTTTTGGTTTGTATGTAATTTTAATGGTACTTTAAAGTAATATTTTATATTTTAATATAAAATTAAAACAAAAGATTATAATACTACTGTTAAACTGTTAAAGAGTTACCCACTAAAAGGTGAATTCAGACAAACATAAAACATCAAAATCACATGAGCTTTTCTCTCATCAAAATACACAAAATCCAGGGACACGTTAGTAACTTTTTAAAAGAAAGAACCTGGCACAAAATAAGTCCATGTAAACTACACTTTCACTAAAAGGCAGACTGGTTCACTGAGTAGCCATTTAGCAGTCCTCTCATAAGAATACAGCTCTCCCCCATTTTCTGATCAGCTAAAATTTTCTTTTAGAAACTAAACAATGAATATGGCTTGATTTCCTTGCAAGTAACAACTATACATACTATACAAATTTTATGTCTGGTGGTATTCTGGAGTAATTTTTTCCTCACTATGCAACAGAGCGCACAATTATAGAAACGTAGACAACTAAAAACCAGAAAGGGGCCAGCGCTATAACTCTCCCAAGAGAACTGTTGTGGGATGTATCACCATTCTACATAGGGGGAAAAAGTTTGAGAACAAGGTTGACAGTCTTGCAGTATTTTTCTATCTCCTTCCCTGGGACTCTGATAGATTTATTAGAATACATGTCTGTGCTCCACCCATGGTTTATCATTGACAGAAGTGTTGAGGCTGAAATGATCAATCACTAGCTCATCTTAAATACTTAGCTATCAGTATTTATAAATCAGTTGCTGACAATTGTTGGAGCAGATTAGATAATTAGAATAACCTCAATGTTTAGCACAATATCTTGTCCAACAATGAAGATCTAAATAGATAACTGGTCGTGACAAGCATAACAATTCCTACATATTTTAAAATAATGAGTCAATACTTTAATCAAAATGCTCAGAGCATTTGCTTTTAGAAGCAGTAGACCATTATCCAAATGGAAGCTTATTGCCACTGTAAAACTTAATTTTTATTTAAATTTGTTAAAGCAAGCAGCTACCCGATCTTCCCCCTTTCATATCGGAAATCCAATATGGCAGTTGTAATGCAGTTTCCTTCTCATGCTTCAAATATCAGAAACAATTCTAGAAATACATTTTCTGTAGTTCTGTCAGATTAGACGCTATTTTGCATTTTAAAATCATTTTATTTGAAAGACCATTTTATTAGGCCTGTGTTTTGCTTTGTTTCTTTTACAATATTTACCAGGGATTAATTGTCAGCTATTCAACAAGGTAACTAGTAAAGACTAAAGAAATAACATTTTGAAAAAATTAGATTAGTTTAACTGCAATTTCTCTTCCAAGTGTGTGGTTTTCTTCAGATGACTATCATTTGTCAGGTTGATTGCACACTCCTACTCAATAAATCTTCTACTAAATAGGTTTGAATAAATTATGGTTAAACATTTTTATAAGTAATATTCATATAAGTTGCATAAACTGGTGATAGTTAATTAAGATAAAGTTAAAATCTACATAGCAAAAACTGAGAAGTCTATACATTTCATATACAGATACACACATACCTGCATAAAATACCCAGTAACCAAAGCCTTTCTTATATTGATATAATAGTCTCTGCTTGTAAAGTCTGTACTTCTACGAGGCAAATTAAATCTATCCATGATTCGTGACAGCTGTTGGCGTACATTGTCTGCAGACATCAGGGACCTGTAGTTAATGAAGTTGTCATAACACCACTGAACCGACTCATGATCTGCAATATTAAAAAAAAAAAAATCATGAATCATCCAAAACTGAATGTTTTATCCCATTAAAACAAATAAATAAAACAGTGACCAACTGAATGGTCAATCAGATGAACCAGAAACAAAATCCATATTTTGTAAGTGCTAACAGTTCTTAGGCTCTTCAATGGATTTTATACATTAGATAACTTGGCTAAATTGTCTTCTACTCAGGAAATGTGTGGCCAGGACCAAAGAATATACCTAGAATTTTTTGTGTGCGGTAATACACACACACATTTAAACACTATTGTCTTGCTGAAATGCTATGCCAATGAATTTCTTTCTTCCTAAGATGAGAGGCACTATGCAACACAAGTGCAAATAACCTTGGCCCACACTGCTAGGAAAAATGAACAGGCTGCAAGGAGCATGTGGAAATCTTTACTAACTGTATATGGGTAATGAACACATGAGAGACTAGTACAACTATATTGCATTGATACATCAACTAAATCAAATGAATAAAAATAATAAAACCTCCTTAAATATTAAGCCCTTTTATGGAGCTTTTTCATCTTTAAAGAGCAGTAGAAGCATGCTTTAGCTACCTTAGAGGAGTGGTAGGTTAAGTGTTTTCTGCCTTTTGAAGGGAAAATGAAAGCAGACATAAGTGGCTGGTCACAGCCTATCACAGTAACATCTCCAGAATTCCATACTTCTAGTGCTCTAGATTATCCAGACTAGTTGCCTACCATGGGTACGCTCACACTTTACTCCTTTTACTGTTCGGAAATGGTGGTTCTATCGAGACATTGTAACATTAGCTCATTTCAGCGAGTTTAAAGAAGGGTGATAACATTAAACACAGCATCAGTTCCCTTCAATAACAAAAATCAGAAACATTTAGACAATACCGGAACTACCTAAGAAATGTGTTTCATTCTTATGTAGCTCTGCAAGGCCAGTTTATCTTCAAATGATGCACTTGAAATCACCTTTGTGGCTTTAAATAATGCTGCTTTTGTCAGATTAGTAATCATAGATATGCAGAGCTGGAAAGGAGCTCAAAAGGACATCTAGCCCAGCCCCCTGCCTGAGGCAGGACCATGTATATCTAAGACTATCCCTGACAGGTGTTTGTCTAATCTGTTCTTAAAAGCCTCCAATGACGGAAATTCCACAGCCTCCCTTGGAAGCCTGTTCCAGTACTGAAACTATCCTTAAATTAGAAAGTTTTCCTAACACCTAACTGACATCTCTCTTGCTGCAGATTACTTCTTATCCTACCTCCAGTGGCCAGGGACGTCCTCGTTATAAACAGCACTTAACATATTTGAAGATCTGTCAGGTCCCTACCTGTCTTCTTTTCTCAAGACTAAACATGCCCAGGTTGTTGGTTTTCTTAAACCTTCCCTCATAGGTCATATTCTCTCAACATATCATTTTTGTTGTTCTCATCTGGAGACTCTCCAATTTGTCCACATCTTTTTTGATGTGCGGTGACCACACAGCTTAGGCCTCACCAGTGCCAAGTAGAGCAGAACTACCTCTTGTCTTAATGTATTATTACTACATATTTGTTAAAATAGGTCTTCCATGTTCATGAATACTTTATATATGCTGTGTGAAATTAGATTGTAGGATCACTTCATTCTTAAAGGCCACTGTCCTGAACATTTAGAGAAGTGATCCTTCACTTAAGTATAAACAAACAGGTGAAATGTACAAAGTTGTGCAAGATTTAAGGTACTTGTTTTCTGAGTAAGTTTTCGGTATTTTCAGACTAGCAAAAAAAGATAAATTTCTTATTGAGGAAGCTGTCAAGTTATTTTGTCGAAGCCAAGATGTTATAACTATTAAAAATAGATTATACTTTCCTCTCATAAGACACCTTACAAACAAAGGATTAATGTAGAGGCTTTTTGGTAGAATGAACAGTACAAACTAGCCCTAGAGTAATTTAAAGTTATTAAACCAAACACTGGAGAGAAAATCTCAACTGCATGCCATTTAATCTTTATCCCCTTCACTGAACTTAACAGGAGTTTTATAGTGTCCTGTACAAAAGAATATCCAGTTGCAGTTTCCAGCCTCCCACCTCAAAATAAGGTACCATAGGAACACAGTGAAATTAAGCAATAATTGGTTCCCCAGGTATTTCCACATGCAGAGAGTGACATTTTACTCAAACTGAACACATCACCACAGCCCCTTGTTGTAAATGTACTGTCTAGTCAGTTTTCCTTTAATCATTACTGAACGTATGTTTCACCAGAGTACTTGTACTTTTAAAGGGACAGTGGTTTAGGAGGAAAAACTGTATCTATAACAGAACACGACTCTCCTTTGGGGGCAAAAACAGGTGTACCAACACTAAGGTATTTGCCACAACCGCCGGATCCCAAACAAGATTGACCTAGTATCCAACACCACCAATAAATATTATTTTGATGCTAAGTGAGGACTCAAAGCTGCTATCACTTTCGGCAGAGTATTCTAAATCGAATTTTCATAAGCAGCATTGTTTTCACCCTCCAAGTCAAGCACTTCCTTCACTTGCAGGCTTCCAAAATATGTTCAGATTAAGTGTCCATAAAAGGTACATGGAGAATCCTGGAGCCTCAAGTCTTCAATATAAAGAGCAGACAGCATAAACGTGGCACCAGTGCAAGGCTCTCCAAAACTAATAGTGAATTTTCACAGAAGCCTCTTAACTACTGCTCAAAGTGAAGATATGAAGACATCTGTAGGCTCTTGATCAAAAAAGATGGACACGCTCTCTTGCTACTGGAGCGTCACATGTGGTTATAGTAAAAAAGCAACCAAGTAATAATAGCATTTTTATTCTACATACAAGTTTAACTTTAAAAACCTAGTTTTTACTTCTGTTAGTGCTGCAATAAGGTTATGGAAGAGTAAACTGGATTCAATTTTGCATCATACACCAAAGCTGCCAGCCAAGTCTTGAGTTCAACATTTTTTTCTTTTCTTTTTTTTCCTTTTACTGATTATGTAAAAATACAGCTGGATTGTTAAACACCAGGTTAAGCTTTCTTGGCAATTGGTGTAATCTTTTCAGTTATAAACAAAGCAAATTAGACATGGAAATCATTGATGGAAAATACTGGAACCCAGGATCCCACTTTTATAGTTATTTTTCAAGAAGACAGATAGGTGAAGATAAACAGTTCTCTCTGTCATTTTGATCTTGCTCAAACTGCCAAAATATTTTTGAACAAAATGAGTGATGGTTTTGGAGGAGAGGACACAGTGTTTGTATATACACATACAAACCATATATGTACAAGTGATATCCATGTGATAAATTACAGAGCCATGTGATAAACTTACCATTCACTATAGACATGTCACCTATGCTCTTCCAACAATTAATCTCCTTGAGACTTATTCCAACATTCCAGCCCCCTAACCAGCCTTTTCCCCCAAATCAACCTGGTCCCAGAAATGCTCCTCTCCTCCCGCAAAATCTGAAATATCCCCTCCTCAAAACTCCCCGGAGACATTACCCTCTGCCCAAGACAAGCAAAATTCAGGTTTTCTACGCCTAATATTTCATATGCCAGGAAAGGGTAGATTCCTTGCTGTCCAAGGCTACCCAGCACTCACCTCAAGACCTGGGCCAGACCAAGATACCCAACTTTAAAACAAAATTTTTTTTTTGAGGGAGACAGATGTGCTATTTCCTGTCTCTCTTACAGTGATTTTACATGTAAAGGTTTTATTCTCTCTCCCTCTCAGCTCAACAGGTGGACTTATGATAACGATGGCATCTAATTTTACAGGTAAAGAAACATCAGAAACAACCCCAACATTTTATAAAACTCTAAAATAGTCTTAAAATAGCTTCTTAGACTATCTGCATCTGGCACCTGAAAAACTTAGTGCCTAAGCCAATTCAGAAAGGCACAGAGGAAACCCAGGGAGCAGATCTAGCAGAAGCAGGAGGGGAACAGGTAGTCAGAACATACAACTGGGCAGCAGACATGAGTTCAGGTCTTAATAAGTCAGTCTTCCAGATAAATGACATTACTTCCTGGGTCAAAGGTAAGAGATAGTATTGTTAAAAATATGCCAATTTTTCCTCGCGTGATATTTATTTAAAAAATTATTTAAAAATACTGTGTTATATAACAAACTGGTACATTGAAATAGGATCGCTTAATTCACACTTGACACCAGGCATAGAGGATGGTAATATTAAGAGTTAATGCATATTATATAAGTGCTTATGTTTACACTTACTTTGTTTGAAAGCATGATAGACATTCAGCAAGGTCAAATGATCTCCATCTATGTGGGCAAACCTCATCTTGGCTTCATCTGCTGCTTTCTTGGCTTCCGTGGGGCGAACAAAACACTGTGGGACTAAACAAGGTTGGTATGGGCCCAACACAAACGCCCATATCGATGAGTCACGCATTCACAGATAGAGGAACAAGGCCTAGCTAGGTCAGTTCACAGAGCATAGGGCAGGGCAGGATGGCCTCCAACTGCATCTTGGACTGTTTACTACCTTGATTTGGTACATCAACACCTAACCACATCTGTAAGACAAGAGGGTTTCAAAGCTACAGAGTACCTGATTATTTTGACTAGAACTATATGTAGGCATCAAAATCTCTATTCTGAAGGCCATCAAGATTGCCTAAATATACTAGAAGGCTCAACAGATCTTAGTTCAAGACCCAGTGCTGATAGCTGTACCACACACCAGTATCGAAGTGACAATAAATGTCTAAGAGGAAGTTTTTTTCGGAGAGGCTCTGTATGGACAGAAGTGCAGAAGCGAGTTTTCAAACTACATTGCACTAGTGCAGCTGGTGAAACTTTACTACTAGTCTGCTGCTAGGTAATTTCAACCTTATATGTATTCTGTCATCTCCAGTAGGTATTGCTATCAGCACTGGTGCACAGAAACTTATGTGAATGAGAAAGTATCAAGAAGTCCAAGTCATGATGTTAGCGGTAGTGGTGGAAGGTTAAACCGCCCTTTGGCACTATTTGAAATAAAACTCCCACTCTGAAGTTGATGAATTCTGCCTATCCTCGGTTTCTCTTTACACATGATTTTATCCCTAAAGCATGCTTTGACTTTTAATTCAAAACCAGAAATTAAGTGCCAAAAATCTAACAGACGAATGAACAATTTAAGTGCACAAATATTTACTGCAGCATCACTTAGTTCTATGGTCTGTCAACATTTTATAAGCAGCCACCCCATTTTGATAGGTTTGCAACACTAAACTTAATTCATGAGGTTGAAAGTTGTTATACAAGGTCTTCACCTCATTTAAAAAAAAACCACAGAGTTTGGTTATTCTTTAAGTAGACAGCATCATAAGGTTTTGTATGTGTCTAAGCTAATTTAATGCTATGAAACATGCTGAAAGGAGAGCCCTGAAGGCCTATGTTCTTTATTTTTCCAGTCACTTGGGACGTTTTGCACTTTTTCACAACTAAAGCCCACAAACCTAATTAGAAACACTATTCTAGATATCATTTGTCTGTAACACAGACAAGGACCTTTTGATTCGTATCTCTCATAAAAGCTAGTAAATGCTACATTTAAAGACCAGCTATACTGTACAAGTTGAATACTGCATGAAATTCCAATAAAAGGTGGACATTGTAACAGCAATGTTAGTGGAAGAACCTTACTCTTCAATTCACATGGTAACAAATCTGAAAGACCAATGGATCAAATACAATGTAAATGAAGATGTTTCTTCCACAAACCCACATCTTTAAAGTCCCATATTTGAAAATAAAGGAAATTAAAAAAAAATTAAAAAGGTAAGTCTAACTTGAGCTAATAAAAACAAATTCTTAATTATGCTGTCACTCCATTGACTCACTGTTTTTCCTAGATGTGACAGAGTTTTCCAGAAGCCTGCAATTTAGCAAGTGCTACAAAGTATTCAAAACAGTGAGTTAAGGATGAATAATATGCAATGCCCTCGGTTTACCTAGTTTAAATAAGCCTTCACACTCCTCAAAACAGCCTTTTGTAAAAGGAACTTATTGTATGAAGGTTTAACTAATTTATTTGCTATTGTGTTCAATAATTTTGCTATCCCTTCCTCCTTTTTGGTATTTAGTTCTTCCATTTAATCCAAACAGCTAATCTCTGAATTGATTCTGGACAGCTCCTACAGGTGCTTTCTGCAACATGTTGTCACCAGCCCAGCTGTTTGCCTTGTAGAACTTTTTGAGATTTTTGGTTTTAACAAACAGTAGTTTAACTACATCCAAGAAAGAGACCACCCTAAGCGGCCAGCTTTCTATATATTATTATTTATCCCAATAGATGGTGGTGATATTATTAAACGTAGGCTTGGAGGGGAGAAAGATATATAGAAGAAAAAAAAAGGCGTCTTGTCTAGACAAACAGATAGTGCACAAAAAGCTGGGGTGTCAATCTACAGCACACTACATGCCACATGCTAACTCTCTGTGTGGACCCCACTATCTCCCACTAGAAGTTTCCTAGGGTGCCTTCAGCTTTGAAATAGCAGCAGGTCAATGTCACCTAAGAAACTTATATTGTATGGTAGCAGGGACCACACAGACAGTTAAGTGTGTAACATGCTAGTGTCCTGTAGAGTTAGACCCCAGATTGCTGTGTACCATTCATCTAGATAACCCCTAACATACTCAGTATAAAACAAAAGGCCAGATATTAAATTCAGAAGTTTATTTGCCTTACACTCTCTCTTTAATATAACTTTTGGGGTGGGTAGGAAGGGGAAAGGAAAAAGTGACAGAAAAGGCAGGCACCAACCTACCACCACCTCCGCAAATAAGGCTACAATTTAGTTAAAAATGATTAGATTCTGCCCTGCCCATCTGCTCTGAGTCTGAACAGTCAAAAAACTCTGCAAACATTTTAGCTTGTTCTTACAAAACTTTCACATCATTAATATGCTGCAAGACTAAACTAAAGCAAGATTTTACACTTAGCCAAAACATTTTTCTAATCATCTACATTAAGCTTGAACCATTTCAAGAACGATCAGAAGTAAAATTGTATTGTAAACAAGTCTGCAAATGGTAAGAACCAATATTAATATCCTCATCACCACAATGGACTAAAACTTGCTGTCATCTTGTTAAGACTGAGCATAAAGTCAATCATTCTATATAATTGGGGATTTAAACACGGAACCCACTTGACTTCTTGTTTTTTTCCCTCAGAAGACATTACTTGACAAGCAGCTCTGCTACGACATACTAACATTCATGTTTTGCAGCAGCAAAATATAGCTGCGCAGACATATTCATTAAATGTGTTATAGAATGAAATTTCCTTTTCCATTTTTGCAATAATATGTCACTACCCTTTTTGACTTTCCCTTTTACTTTGAAAACTTGGGAAATTTATGTAGTATTTCATTTATCTGAGTTTAAGGTTAGTAATTAATTAGATTGGGGATGTTAAAAAGAAAGTGGCTGAACTGATACTCCTAGTCCTCAACAGAAATGGACAACAATCCTCATAGACATTTCTGTTCCAATGGCCTGGAATTCTTCCGTATTAAGCAAAGCAATAGACATTTCTGTTCCAATGGCCTAGAATTCTTCTATATTTAAAAAAAAAAAAATTAAGATATTTTAGCTACAATCTAGGAAGTCAAATTCTTGTTTCACCATTTCATGCATAGTGCATGCTTTAGTAAGTGTTAATTTCATTTCTAAATTTTAACCCACTACAAATAATTCTATACAATAAGCTTCGAAAGGCACAATTCTAGCTTTATTAAAAGGTATGTTTGTAATAATTTATATGTACGGATGTTGGAAAACTAAAATGTTTTCTCAAACTGGAGAGCTGGGCTTTGTTTGGCATCTCTTTCCCTCCCCCTGCTATTACCTGACAACATGGCAGTAATAGATAGGATCTCATTAGAACAGTTGTAGTCACAACTTGCAATAACCATTTTAGCCAGCTGTGGATCCAGTGGAAATTCAGCCATCATGGATCCCAATTCAGTCAGGTCTCCATCATCATTTAAAGCAGCTAGATAATTCAAAAGCTCTAGGGCTCTCATCAAAGTTTCAGGAGCTGAAAGAAAAACACTCTATTAGTTAAGCTGCCTTTAGTAAGCAACAATGTGACAAAGTACAAACTATTATACACAATATCATTTTTTTTCTGTAGTGGACCAAATTCAGAACACAAGCGGTCACCAAATGCAATTATAGAGATCTAGCAACCAATGAAGCACAGAATATTCAAAGTTTGATACCGGCGATTTCTACACAAGAGTCAAAGCCTTTATTTAAGTGAGCTAATTTACCCTATTAAAGATGGCTACAAGTTTATCATGACATCTGGGTTTCAACTGTAATGAACTTCAAAAATTTTACTACTAGAAAGCCTAAGCTTAATTCTTACTATTCTCTCTTTAACTTGGCGCATTTGAAAATGTGTTTTTTTTAAATGAAAGTGTTTCTGGGTCTACAGAGAGAGAAAGTGCACACCAACAGGTCCATACATATGAGACACGGCAAGAAGCTCTGTATTTGCTGTAACTTGCAAAAAGGCTGTGTCAGAGGGCATGGTTTAACTATTGCTTTACTAATTAATAGGGTGACCAGATGTCCTGATTTTATAGGGACAGTCCCGATTTTGGGAGCTTTTTCTTATTAGACACCTATTACTCCCCCACCCCCATCCTGATTTTTTACACTTGCTATCTGTTCACCCTAGTAATTAAGAATGTATTAAATTTATCTTGCTCAAAATTAAATATTACATCTCCACCCTGTTTCTTGATAGTTTTGTCATTCTTTCGCAAAAATTATGTTAGTAAAAGTTTGGCAATTTTTATTGCAAAGGATACTTAATCTGCAGGCTAAGTTTTGTTTTTAAAAAGCACTTTTCAGAATCCAGTCACAAGTGGTATGAAAAGTGTCAAATATTTAGTGACATGGACATATTTTATTATACCAAGTGCACTGACGTGTCTTCCCCTTCCTTTAGTTTCGTACAAAGTCAGTCCAAAGTCACTTTTTGAATACCACACTATTTTAGGCCAGACTTTAATAAAAAAAAAAAGAAGAGAACTTTAGATGCCTGCAGTCTCAACAAACATCCTCTGGTCCTACAAAAATGCTATCCTTGTCCTCTATTCTCTATGAATGTATAGAGATAAAGTATAGAGTAATACTATTTACCATTATGCACATCTCCTGCATGGGAACAAGGATTCTGACTTATTTGTATGACTGTATTCCAGTGCTTAAGAAGGACTTAAACATACTGCCATATATCATTTTAAAAATCAGTGCCCAGCCTGATATTTAAGTAGCAACATGAACTGGCTTATTTTAAATTTTTAAAGGTTTACAAAAATTAAATTCACAATTGAGCTGGAACTTTCATTTTATGCTTCAATATGCCAAAGTGTGCATTAAACTTTAAAAGTACTGGCCAATTTTATTTACATGAGATTGTTAATTGATGTGCAATCAGATTGTGTAATCAAGGTGTTAAGTAAAAAAACCTCATTAACTAAACTAATAGGTTTTCTAACACAGATGATTTGATTTTGCCTTATCCTCTCCAAACAGGGGGCATGTTGTGGAATTCCTTGCTTAAATAAAAAAGAAAGCACTCATGCAAGCAATGACAGAAAGATGAGTTGTGTTTTGTTATTGGGGCTTTTGGGGGGGGGGAGGGGGGGGAGAGAGAGGAGGTAACAAAAGGGTGTGAGCACTAAAAATCAGGATAACCGGAGAAAGCTGATTATGGGTAATCACAAAATAGTTAAAATACAACTAGCAGATAGAATGGTAGCTCATTTTATTAGTCCCTACTTACACAATATCCACTGAAATTAAAATATTCTAGAGTAACAAAGTAAACTACTTACAAAAATACATCTACAAGATATAATTCTAAACAAACCTGATATCAAAGTCATACCTGGTGGGTCCATAAAATCAAAGTGCACCAAGTCATCTATACCAAGTTTTTTCAGCTGTAACACCACAGATCCCAAATTGGATCTCAGAATTTCAGGGTAGGTGTTGTCCTGGTCCAAAAAACAAAAAACAACAAGTTTGTTTTCCACTTTGCTTTTAATTCTCCCGCCTTTCCATCAAACTTAAACACCCTGGCAATATCTGGTAAAGGTGAGACAAAGTGGGCGAGGTAATATCTTTTCTTTGAGCACTTTCTTTTTAAATTCTGTGGATTATGGAGTTGTTGTACTTTGTTCCACTTTTTGTTTTTGTGAGGGGTGGAGTTATCAGGGTTTTATTTGGGGGGGGGTGAGGGAGTGGAGAGGGGGTGTTTTGCCAGTTGTTGCAAGTTTCTTACACGGTAAAGCAATTTTTGAGATTCTACATTCAAGTAATCTTACCTGCATTTCAGTTTTGTATGCCTTCTCCGTATAGAGCCTGAAGCACTTGCCTGGCCTAGTACGACCAGCACGGCCAGCTCTCTGCTGAGCAGATGCTTTGCTGATCGCTGTCACCAATAGAGATTCAACTCTAATACGAGGATTGTATACCTATGTAATAGTGGAGTCCAAAGCAGGGAAAAGAAAAGTGAGTAACACACACACACGTAGGTAGAAATGCTATGCAGGAAATAAAAAGATATTAGCCTAAATTTTCAAGCACTGCTTCTAACTGAAAGATTATGTGCATTCATTAATGTCAGAGAAACTTTCTGGCTACAGAAAACAACTGGATTGGTAATGGAAAGCTTCAAATACATTTGCCCGTTTAAACTAAGAAATGTTTACTTTTCAACTCATTTGTTAACATCTTGTCCAGCTAGGCTCCCTGTCCACTTTTAATGTGTGTATGTTTAGATTGTAAGATTCTCATGGCAGGACTAATGTCTCCCATTTGTTCTATATAATGCTAAACACACTGCTGGTGCTCAAATAATTCCATGCAAAAACAGATAGCCTCAATGTAATTATAAGATTGGATAATCAAGTACCGAGGGGTCAGGAAATCAAAAACTTGTAAAACTGTGCTGATGATATAAAGCAAGACTATATTTTAAAACATAAGTAATCTGTCATGTAGTACAAAATACAAACTGGAAATTAAAGAACTTTCCTTACACTAGATACAATACAGGTAGTCTGCAGACTTGCTCGAATTTTTGTTTAAAATCTATGTTAGGATGATACGCACAAAAATTAGTTCAGTAGTTATAAAGTTACGGACATCTAAAGAGAAGGCCCCATGATCTAAGCTGCTCTAAGGTGCGAATTGATCTAAATAAAATATAAATATTCTTCAACTCAATAGCATTAAACATTCACAAATATAATATTAAACTACTGAACATGTTTTCTTCAAAGCTACAGTATATACTCGCTCATAAGCCGAATATTTTTGGTAAAAAAATGACGCATCAAAGAGCGGGGGTCGGCTTATAAACGGGTCTACACCAAAATTTGAGATTTTAAACTCTAATGCAGGGGTCGGCAATCTATGGCATGTGTGCCAAAGGCGGCATGCGAGCTGATTTACTGTGGCACCCTGCTGCCAGCCTGGTGTCCCCGCCGCTGGCCCCGCGCAGCCCGCTGCCGGCCTGGATGGATGGAACCGCGGGTCGACAGTGGGCTGAGTGGGGCCGGCAGCTGAGACTCCGGCTGGCAGGGGCCGGCGGACGGAACCCCAGACCGGCAGCGGGCAGAGTGGCTCAGCCTGCTGCCAGTCTGGGGTTCCATCTGCCAGCCCCGGTAAATGTAAAATGTGTTACTGGCACGCGAAACCTTAAATTATCACGAATAAATGAAGACTTGGCACACCATTTCTGAAAGGTTGCCAACACCTGCTCTATGGAATCATTGAATTGAATATCTAATATACTGTCGTTTTGTTTACTTGGAGCGTCTACAGGCATGGAGCCCCCCAGCTCCCTGTGGCCACAGTTCGCCATTCCAAGCAATGGGAGCTGCCGGAAAGGGCGCCACTTCCCGCAGCTCCCATTGGCTGGGAACGGCGAACCGCAGCCACAGGGAGCTGCGGGGCTCCATGCCTGCAGACGCTCCAAGTAAACAAAATGTCCCGACCTGCCAGCGGCTTACCCTGACGGGTAGGGAGACAAAGTTTTCCAACCCCTGAAATATAGGGTCGGCTTATGAAAGGATCATACAGTTTTTGCTATTTTACCTAACAATTTTTGGGGGGGTCGGCTTATAAATGAACGGACTAATGAACGAGTATATACGGTAGTTTGTTTTGTAGATCAAGACTAAAAAATAATCAAGACAAAAATGTAAAAATTACTACAACCTACATATAGGGTTATATTATAAACTAGTCTCTGCTCTACAGTTTATTTCACAATGATTTTTAAGGCTCTCAAGAGACTATATTTTGAAGTAGAAGTAGAAGTAAACTAGGGAGACAGTGTGGCTTACTCACTAGAGCACTGGACTAGTACTCAGGAGGCTTGGGTTCTATTCCTGGCTCAGCCACTGTCCTGCTGCGTGACCTCACGTAAAGCACTTTACCTCCTTATTTCCCATCTGTAAGTTGGATCTTTGTAAAGCTTTGAGAGCTAATGATGAAGAGCTAGGTATTTTTATTAGTAGTAAAATTTTACCTTTTACCTTTTCACTTGAATACTGAATTTGCTGACCTTTAGTGATGTATTTCTCTACTTTAATGTTGCATCAAAACAAGGGTATTTTTGCATGGAATTATTATTTTTTAAATTTGAAAAAATGCCAATGGATCTTCAATTTTATGATCTAGTTCTGTATGGGCTGATGCCTCCTGCACACCGTGAGACATAGCCAAAGCAACCCTCTCTCAAAGAACTGAGAAGACAAACTCTGGGCCAGATTGAAAGGCACCCTCATGATTTAGATTGATTTAAAAAAAACCTGAAGCACTTCACAACATTCCAATGTTTTCGACTGCTTTAACTTTTGATTAATAAGCCACAAGCACAGTCCTACTGTATATAAGTGAAAATATTTGAACATGCAACTTAAAACGTGACCTATTCTTTCAAACACAGCTTTTGCTTAAATCTCAGATGGAAAAACAGGCAGAAATGAGACAACATTGCTCTACAGCCAAAATGCTTCTGAAATAAATGTCATCAAACTTTACTAATTCTGGGTCACTGAGAACGAAAATGATGATTAAAATTGTTGATTGGCTCTAGTTTTCAAGATATGCTATTGGGTCAGTATATACGACCCTTGACTTGGGAATGGCGGAGGATAAGTGAGTTATAAAGGGAAGGGATCTCAATTTAAACCAGAAATGACTAAAATACATCTTTGACTGGATCTAGGAATAAATCTATGACTGGGTTTGGACAGTACTTGCTTTTTAGGCAAAACAATGAATGATGCAATCTGAAGCCGGTATTGCGTCATACATGATCTGAATTGCATCATGTTATTCCTAGAAGTCATGGATGATGCAATCATAACGAAGCTTACATCACTCTGCTGAACAAATTGCCCTATATCAGCTCTAGAAATCATACAGTGTCGCGCTCTCTTATTTGTCAGTGTTTGATTTTGCAAAGGGACACATTTCTGTTTAGCCAAAGTGAGCAGAGATGCCTCGTACTTGTGTGAACAGTGCAGATAACTTCTGCTATGTTTGTGGTGAAGTGACTTTTGCATCACACAAGCGCAGTATAACCACTATGGTTAAGAAAGCCTATCACCTTTATTTTGGCTGTAAAATTGGAGATCAGGACAAGAGGTGGGCTCCACACATATGCTGCAACACTTGTGCAACAAATCTTCGCCAGTGGTTGAACAGGAAAAGGAAATCTATGCCTTTTGCAATGCCAATGATTTGGAGAGAGCCAACAGATCATACCAGCAATTGTTACTTCTGCATGGTGCCTCCAGTTGGGAAAGGTGTGTCAAAGAAGAAAAAGTGGACTGTGCATTATCCAAACATTCCATCAGCAATACGCCAAGTACCCCACGGAGAAGGACTGCCGGTTCCTGATGCATCAGAATCATTCTCACTTGAGACAGACGAGGAAGAGGAAGAGGATGAAACTTCTGGTCCGGAACCATCAATGTCACAGGACCCACATTTTCTCCCATCCTCCTCCTCTGAACCACACCTCATAACACAAGGTGAACTGAATGACCTTGTCAGGGATTTGCAACTACCCAACAGTAAGGCAGAGCTGTTGGGCTCCAGACTACAGCAGTGGAATCTCCTGCCAGGTGACGTTAGGGTTTCTATGTTCCGTGACCATCAAAAGGATCTTGTCCCATTCTTCTTCATGGAAGGTGATCTTGTAGCCTGCAACAACATCGATGATGTGATGGCAGCCCTCAACATCGTTCACGATCCGGATGAGTGGAGACTGTTCATTGATTCATCAAAGACGAGTCTTAAAGCTGTTTTACTGCATAATGGCAATGTTTTGCCATCAATTCAAGTTGGTTATGCGGTCCATATGAAGGAAACCTATGACAACACGAAACAACTTTTGAGGTGCATAAACTATGACCAACATCAGTGGCAGCTTTGTGGCGATTTGAAGGTTGTTGCTCTCTTGCTTGGTCTGCAGACTGGATACACAAAGTACTGCTGTTTTCTCTGCGAACGGGATAGTCGTGCAAGAGATTCCCACTACATCAAGAAAGACTGGCCACTCCGACAGTCATTGGAGCCTGGGAGGAAAAGTGTTCAGCATCCACCACTTGTTGAATCAAGGAAGATTTTGTTACCACCCTTACACCTCAAGCTGGGTCTGATGAAGAACTCTGTCAAGGCCATTGACAAAACACAAGCAGCTTTCAAGTACCTCCGTGGAAAATTTCCAAGGTTAAGTGAAGCTAAGAAAAAGGAAGGTGTCTTTGTTGGTCCTCAGATTCATGAGCTTCTTCCAGATGATGCATTTGACCATGCACTGCGTGGCAAGGAAAAAATCTGCATGGAAAGCCTTCCAGTTAGTGGCAATACATTTTCTCGGAAACAACAAGGCAGACAACTACAGGTTGTTGGTGGAAAACCTCCTCAAGGCATACAAAAGCCTTGGTTGCACCATGTCACTAAAGATACATTTTTTGCACTCTCATCTAGATTTTTTTCCACCGAACTGCGGAGCAGTGAGCGACGAGCACGGCGAGCGATTTCACCAGGACATTGCAACAATGGAAAAATGCTATCAGGGCAAATGGAGCCCATCAATGCTTGCAGACTATTGCTGGACAGTGACAAGAGATGTTCCATTTAATGAATACAAGAGACAAGCCAAGAAGCGCTGAATAGACACTGAATAGGACTAAACTATGTACATAATAGTTTTTTGCCTTTTGTTTCATAATCAATTTTATTTATATAACCCTTTTGCTGATTTTTAAAGTGTTACATAAACAGGACAGGTGAAATATTATCATGTAAAGCAACCATAAACACATGAAAAGACCTAGGTTTACAATTTATGATTAAAACTCTTATCTACACAACATACACAGACATAAAATGTAAAAACTTAAACATCTTAGAAACAGTAGCCAATCAGTTGTTTTAATTGTCATATTGACTTCAGCACATCAAATTACATAATAAATAGCACATTTAATCTCTGAAGCAGACGACTTCTCAAAAATTATAGACCAGTGTAATCAATCCAACCACTTTTGAGTTATGCATGTACGATATTTGACTGCACAGATGGGACTTTATTGCGATTTCCACGTTTTAAGAAAAATCATGAGGAAATCTCAATAATGGATGAACTGCATTTGCTCAAAGTTTCAAAAAATCATTTCTGGACTTGAGACCAAGACGACCATTCCAGCCCAAGAATTTCAGAAAAGTATGAATAATTAAAAGGAGAGGGTTGGAGCAAGTCTGTAATGCAAGTTAGACCTTTTTTGTTGCCCCTCATCTCTGAAGTCAACACACAACAGTAATTTTCCTTTTGATTGAGTAGGACTGGACACTAATTTTCAGTCCAGTGATAGCTCCTTCAAATGGCCTGAGTTTCCTGTAGAAAGCAACAAGGTAAAGCTTTCCTTCGGTAGGTGAATGTGCTGCCACTGCTGCACTTTCAGCCCCTACAAACATGTGTCCTGAACTCTGTTGCACTGCTATTTGTCCACTTGGTTAGCCCACATCTTTCACCCCTCCTTTCTACAGAGACTGAACCTGTGCTACTGCTCCTTCACCCCATACCTGTCCTGGGCACCGGTGCAAAAAAACCCCAAACCTCTGACCAAACACCCCAACTCCCTCGCAAATAAAACACAATAGAAGCAAAGTGAAAAACTAAATCAGTTTCACTTGGCTACTGCTGAGCCATATGGTAAAGAAAAACATTTTATGTAAGAGCCCTAGAAACAAAATCCTGCACTACTATTGGTAATATTACGTAACAGGGAAAGGAAAACATGGAAGTCTCTGTTCCTGTTTTCAGTTGGTCAGGCAAAAGTAGAGACGTTCACAGCCAGAACACCAAAGGCCTAGTCTTCTCCTCACAAGATGAGATTTCTCTTTTACAAAAGACATGAAATAATATTTGTAGAAATAAGAGTTATGTGCGAGCTAGGTTCCCAAACATTTTCTGCCCTAATTAAGCAAGAAGCAATTTAGGTTAAGACAGCACATATTTACCTTTTGCTTAGCAAATCCAGGATCAATCACAAACACAACACCATCTATTGTTAATGATGTTTCAGCAATATTAGTAGATACGACAACCTGTTGAAAAACAAAACATGAAAATTTGTACATCAAGATACAGATACTATAGTAAATATAAACAACGTAAACATGCAATAATACATGAAGCTACGATAAGAGCAGCAATTCAGTATCCACACTAGCTTTTTGAAGTCTTGAGAGCAAATTCTCAGTTTCACTACGTTAACCACCATTTAGAGCTGTGACTCAGCACAGTCACAAACAAGAATAAATCTCACTGGAACCTATAAACTGGCATTCTGCTGATGAGAAAGCCCTAATTTTGTCCACTAAGAACTCCCCTCTCTCCCTTGTTTTCCCCATTGAAAACTCAATATAGTTACAAAACCTGCTAGTTTACAAATAAAGTTCCAAGAGCTAATACTGATGTTAATCATGGCTTTACACATCTGTTTCACACATTGCAGGTACAAATCTATTAAAATGAATGTTACCTGAAAGATTCAAAAATGTATAAAATCAGTGAAAACTAGTTAACTAGAATTGCAATCATGTGTTACATAATGTACTACAGAGGGTACAAATATGAAGCTTTTCCCCAGTCAAGACCTGAATTCAGGGTTCTGAATATTTTCTGCATTTCTTTCCCTCCTATAGGTACTAATGAAATCCTCTATTAACAATCACAGAATCCTGAATTAAGATCTTGGTAAGTAAAATCCAGAAATGTCCATGTTTAATTACTCCATTTTAAAAATAACAGAATCATCATATGTCCAAATATCACCTTTGTGCTCATATTTTTAAAATTACTGCAATAAAACAGTTGGACATTTAAAGTCCAACTTCTGTTAAAGTTGAACTGATTTTCATGCCAAGATTCCATTCACTTAAATTATACCTGTATGTATAAGAATTAAGTGGAACACACTCCACCACAAAACATTAAGTTGTCATCGAACTACAGTGACTGTAAATAAATGAAGTTAAAAGTTGTTCTTTTACATGAGTTTTTTTTTTTAAACTTGTTTAACTACAAAAGAAACATCTCTAGAACGTCTCCAGCGTAACACCAAGGGAATTTAAACATGCCTTTCACCTGTGAATTGCAAAGTATTTTATAATGGTAAATATCTACATTTGATGGATTAGGAACTTGAGGCAAACAATATTTGTCCCTGATAGGAACAAAGTCAGTGACAGGGTATAGCCCTCCAGCTCCCTTCCCCTAACCACTTTGCTACTATTTACCCCAGCTATCTCTTCCCAGCAAGATTTCTATGCAAGCCCACACTCTAAATGCTACTATACAGTTAAAATAATACAGAGGTTGAAAAATATTTCTGTACTGAACTGGAATTGTATCAAACTCAAACAAGAAACAGTACGTTATATAGAGCTGTTCAAACAAAAATGAATACATTCATCCAGATGTCATCAGTACAAACTTGCCACTTAAATAAAAGCCATAAATACTTGAACAAATTAAAATAAATTATGACAGAACAGCTTGATTCATTTTCACATTAATTCTATTAATCATTTAAAATGTAAATTAAACTAGAGTCTGTGTTAAAGGGTTAAATTAATCCACCTCCATAAACTACACACACACCCTGACCCAGCTTGCTATGAGATACTTAATTATTATAAATACATTTTTATATGAGCCTAACATGCATAACATTTTTAGCTCTGCAGATGCGCTCGGCATCCATGCCCACATTCCGAAAGTCCCAATTGGGAGTGGAAGCCGTTGGCTCCACCCATAACATTTAATATTCCCCAGAAGAGCCTATTGCCAATTAAGGCACTTCTGCTGCTGAAAATTCTATGGGCTCACCTTGCTGCTATGTGCTCAGTCCATATAGACCCAGTAATAGTTATTGCATGTCACAATCTCCAAAGATGCCACTCAGCATATCAGGTGAAAAAAATATGCACTGCCCAAACCTTCCATAGTCCAAACCCATAAGTTTTCTATTGTAAATGTCACATGAAACTAAATGATAAGCATACGTACTTAACTGCTGTTTTAAGTATGTAAAAGCCTTTGAAAAAATCCTACGCTTAAAACCAAAATGGAAGTTAAAGCATGAAAAGTTGTTTTGAAATTAAAAGAATAAATCAGTGCTAAATTACACAAAATATAAGTTATGGCTATTTAACAATTTACCTGGTTTTGTAATTGCAAAGTGGTTCTATTAACTTGATATTTAAATACCTATTTAACAATTTGCTTCACATAATTTTCTTTTTAGAGACTTGTTTAATTTAGTTATTTATTTGACTATTAGATTATTTCTATATACAACGGCTTTACCCAATGCCTCCAATGAATTTGAAACTGTTCATGACAATAAAACAACTTGGGATTTCAATTCTGGTGTGCTCTATTTATACAGGTTAATTGACAAGAGTAGAATTGCATGATATATGACCAGAGTTCTCTTCTCATTTATGCCAAATGTGTTATAAAAACATTCTGTTTTTAATATATATTTAAGATGAAGAATTCAATCAGTGAAAAGCAATCAACTAATAGGAAATGCAAAGTATCCTTCCATTATAGGTGTTGGAACTAGGGATGCTGGAGGTGTGGCTGGCTTGAAGTGGATTCCATTATGTACAGGGTTTACAATTTGGTTCAATGGTTCTCAGCACCACCACTATAAAAATTGTTCCAGCACCCCTACCTTCCATGAGAGAGCATGAATAGCACATATGGCAGCAGATCTCTGGCATACTGATCTGAAGGAAAACATGCTCATCCTTGCCCATACATCACGTAACAGTTTATTCAGTAATTGCAAGGGAATAGAGCTAATCACCCTTTATTAAAAAATATAAAAACAAAGAACGGGACTGTACTTTGTGTTTATGCCAGCACTGGGGACCTACAACAAAGATAATTTACTGATTTTCTCTAGGGTTACACCAAGGGATACAACAGTTTAGTCTCTCTCCAGTTTGACTACAGCTTTGCTAAATGTTAGGCTCGTTAAAGAAGTAAGCCCTACAACTTTCAGACCTGAATTTAAAATATATTAAATATACCTGAATTTAACATATTACACTTGTGTAATATAGTGAGATTCCTTCTTTCTATAATGAAATGCTTAATTAAGAATACCAAACCTTTTAAAATGTGCCTGCAAAATCTAATCATTTTAGAGAAACTGGAGTTAGCACGACAATTAAATTGTGTTTATTTGCTTTGCAACCACTATGAATTGTTGGCAATTTTTAAAAAAACCTATGTAAGTATACCTCTAACCCGATATAACGCGACTCGATATAACACGAATTTGGATATAACGCAGTAAAAAGCAGCGCTCCGGGGGGGCGGGGCTGCGCACTCCGGTGGATCAGAGCAAGTTCAATGTAACACGGTATCACCTAGAACGCGGTAAGATTTTTTGGCTCCCGAGGACAGCGTTATACCGGGGTAGAGGTGTAACTTAGGAGCACAAATTCAGTTTGAAAAGTGATGTGGACTCCTAAATCACTTGTGCTTTTTTAAAATTTTACAGTCTTAAAAGTTTGATTCTAATATAAAGGATTTTAAACAGAGTAATTAGACATCAATACAACACTTGGAAAAGTATAACATGATGGCATCGAGGCAGCATTGCTTCTTTAAGGGGGATCATTTTCAGATAACTTGTTTATCTAATCTTGAGTTAATAGAAAACTTGGCATATATGGTTTAGATTTTGATAAAATATCTTAAAAGTATGATGATCTAAAAAAAGCTATAACAAGGGTAAGTATGCTGGAGGACAAGTCTACGAATGATTTAAAAGCCTGAGTAAGCACGTAGAGTCAAATACGGTCCATAACCGAGTCAGATGCCGCAAATCTAGGTTTTCCTTTAAAGAAGTTTATAGCCCTTATGGTTGCAAAGAAAATCTTCAAAATGTGAACCAAGTGTAAAATGTTGGAAAGGTACATTAAAAAGCCTTGCACGCAGCTTGCAAGAGATGAAAGATAACCTGATTCATTTCATTGGTAGGCACTGTGTGAACACCTTCAAGGAGCTTAATGATCTAATCCAGGCTAACGACATTTTCATATACGGCTGTACAAATCTGTGCATAAATGTGCACAATTACAACTGTATGTACAAATCGGTTATTTTTTCCTGCACCAGTAGTACTCTATGTAACAGTAACATTACCAACTTAAAAAGTTATGGCCCAGGAAGAGGGTAATGTTCTCAATTCTTTTAGAAGCTAGAGCAATTGTACATGGCGGTCTTGACACACTTTTAGCAGCTGGTCCAAAAATAAGGTGCAAAGATACAACAAGCCTATTAGATGAGTGTTCCTGGCCCAGGTACGGCAATTGTGACCTTTGTAGATTCCTGGACTAAGTAAAAAAAAAAATCAGCTGTCTTAAAGAAATCTTTCCTTGTTGCATCATTGTCCTGATGTTCCTCCATATAGGCGATGGAGTCCTCTGGATCACCTAAATCTAAATAAGCAGACATTTTCATCTTAAATCTGAAGCTGCCTTGCACAAGTGGCTGATCTTGTCCAAAAGATTTGGGGAGTAAAGGCGGCCTTGAGCTTCAATAACGCATCAAGAAACGCCAATACTGGCTGTACCAATAACTTTCATACAAGATGCTATGCCATAATCCAAGTTCTGGCCCTTGTTCCATCCACACAGCTAAAGTTCAAAATGTCCAAATGAAAGGTCATTTTCTAACTGCCAACAACCTGAGATCTGAAAATCAAGCTGCACTCTGGGTTGAGTATTTTGGCCACTAATAAAGATCCAGAAATCAGAATTTATTTAACAAGTTAATAACGCATAAATCACAAGAGAATAGAGCTTACTTTTTCATTACTATATTGGCTCTACAATAGCAAACATTTCTGTCACTAAAGCAACCAAATACAAATCAGAATAGAGAGAGAACAGGCACCATTTTTACGTAGACACTTTAGATTAGAAGCCATTGCATGCATGTTTTTATGACTGATTTTGCCCACAATTTATACTTTTCCAGTCTAGCAATTCTTGTAACACAATACTTGCTACGGTTACAGTGCATTGTTGAACACTAGCACTGGTTTTGTGAAAGCTGGGCATCTGCATCTGTTATCCACTTATCAAGAAAACCAGACACTGTCTATTTTGAAGCACGTTGTATTTTAAACATAAAGGAAAATTTAATGAAATACAATGTTATCACTTGTTCATCACGGAGAAGCAATTTCATTCATTCAAGTCATTTACTAATACAATCTTGTTGCAGCATTATTTTCTTGATTTCAGATTGTATGCTTTCTGCAATCAACTTCAATAGGAAAAAAGATCATTTCACTAGATTTAATAAGTGATTTATTCATCCAGAGCACAAGAAGTTGTCACTAGTATTCTACATGCACTGTACTGCACTGAAAAGGCAATAATCAAGGAACAAACCCTGCCTAGAGCACATACAATGATTCAGCTTTGACCTTCAAAATCTTCTGTTCAACTTTATGAATGTTACAATTTAACATAGCCAGTGTAGGGTCCAATATTTTGGTGACCTTAGTTTTTTTAATCTATGTGGAAAATTAAGTGACTTCTATTGTCAATTATACCCAGATGCACCAAAACTTCCAATCTCAGGTCGTAACATGTAATTTTTCAGTTTTATGGTAACCCCAATAGGCCAAAGGAGTTGGTATAATAAAGGAAAGGGGATCTCAATTCAGGGTATTTCCCAGCGAAGGAAGAAAAGCTTCTGACTTCCATTATTATTATTTGTTTATCTTAACCCATCGAATTCTTAAAAGACTAGAAAAAATAAAAATCAAGAGACCTTGCCTTACAGCAGCATCCCTTGAAGATCAAGGGATAAGGATTCTGCTGAGACCGAATTCCACATTCAAGATCCCTTAACTGGCCACCCACAGCATTTAAAATAAGGATTTTGTCAGACCCTGTTTCAGCTGATTTGAATTATCAAGGTATTACGTGAGCAAAGCATTTTCTGATAGCCAGGTCCCATTTGATTCAAAGCTTTAACATTCAACAATTCAGGGCTTTGTAGGTGGAAGTCTGTGCCTTGAACTGCACCCGGAAATAAACTGAAAGCCAGTGCATATCAAAGCAAATGTAATATTTAATTTGACAGCATCCCTGTAAGTCCTTAACCTAAGAAACATTTGATTACATTGCTCAAGACTGCTTCAAAATAAGAGTTGAGACCTAGCTTTCTATTTGTTGCTGTCTGAATACATTTAAGATTAACAATGGAAACGCACTATTTTTAATCCCCCCCCCCACTACTATAACCAGTTAGATAGTAAACAGCACACTAAGATACAAACACTTTCTGATACTATTACCTTTCTTCCTATTGCTCCACTTGGTTTTTTAGGAGGTGGTGGTTCAAAAATCCTCTGTTGCTGCTGTGGGGGAAGCGTGGAATATAATGGAATGATTTTGATGTCACCCACTTCAGGACCCAAATCATCAATTTCACGCTTTATCCTCTTACAGGCTTCATCAATCTCCTACAAAGCAAAAGTTGGCAAAAATAAAAAATCATGAAAAGACTCATTTTATTTTAAAAACTTTGCATGGCAACTAAACTATTTCCAGCTATAAAACAGCAGATATCATTTTTACTTTTAAAACCAATCTGGGTGCTTGCAGAACTTCCAAAGGGATTTCCACAGCAGTCCATGATACATGTTCATTAGAGTACAGAAGTTGAGGTAACAACCTTATTTGCATTCAACACCCTTTTTCTTTTAGTCATGTTTCCTAATTAATTCTCTACAAATTGTACTAAAATTGAAATCTCTCACCCAGGAATATTAAACTGCACTCATGACCTTTTCAATTTTCACAATCTAAAAGAAATTGATGTGCAAGATATTTTAAATAAGCCAATTAAGCTTTAATGTCACGTATCACTAATGCAATTATATGGAAGATTTGCTTCATTGTACCTAACGAGAACAAACACCTTTGCAGTATAAACATGGATGTTCAAGAACCAGAGAGAACTCAATCCAATATTTTAGAGTTTATTTTAAAATTTGTTAAAATTCCATCTGAACTCAAAATCACTGAACTATTCTCAATGCTTGAAGAACATATTTTGTGCATTTCTATAGTACCGCAGTATCTAGTTTCTGAACTACAGAAAATATTTAATGCTGCCCATTCATTTACAACTAAATTTTACTTTAACAAATTTCATTTAAAATTTGTGAAATGACCCCTAATTATGAGAAGGTTTAATTAAAATAGGAAATTATAACAGCAGAATTTTAGGCCAGTTGCTAGTGATCCAATGAAATATTCTCAGGACAGGAAACTATAGCAACCCCTGCTGGTATAATTGAAAGATGTCAGTATTAGCAGCAACATATTGCTGAAACATCTATTAGATGGAACCTATAAAAAACCAGGGGAAATAAAGAAACATTTTACTAGTGTTTCACTTTTCTGCATATTATTATTTGATAGCAATTCAGTGTTTACAATTTATAACACTACACGCATCATTTTACAATGTTGACAGATGAACACCCTACATAGGCCCAACGAAGCAGAAACTACAAATGGTTTGCCAGCTTTCTTCTGACATTAGTTGAAGTAATATTTGGTTACACAGACCTAAGTTTCAGATCTTCTTTTAAGTTTAAATATACTAGGTACTTAAGATAAACCTCTTCTAAACAAAGGTAAGCCTTGCAAATTCCATGTTTACATTCATAAAAAGTCTTCAAGAATCTGCGCTAAAATGTCCCCTACTGGTCTGTTAAACAAAGTCTTAAGTCAAACTGCTTCAACAGACTCAAAGCACCTATATTGTAGCTTATGAAATGAGTGAATATTCAGAAAGGAGTAGCTAGCTCAATGCAGAAGTCTGAAGTTATTAGGTACACTGCCCTTCCTGAAGTTGGAACCACACTTACCAATTTCCAGGGTACTTATGTTATCTAGGCACTTCCATTACAAATATTAACACAAATTAGATGTGTCACTGGCAAAATCAACAGTCAAATGATAAATAAAATAAATGCACCTTGCATCACGCCCTGAAAGTCAAAAAAGACTAGCTCTGATGGGATGCCACTAACAAATGCCAAAGACTGGGCCCCTCAAATGATAAAGCCCTGCTGCTGGTCACAAAGTGCTCAAATTTAAATACTAACTGCAGGAATCTCACAACTAATTTTATGTTTAAAACTGGGTTTAAGACAAGCAAGCAGTCTGTCAGTAAGAAAGCCAGGTGTCTTTTTCAAAGCCACACATTTCTCTTCAAAAAGGGGAAGCTGTAGTCTGTACCAGCTGGCACTTCCAAATATAATTTCAAGAGTAAGACTATTTTAATGAGTTCTGATTAGGATAACATGTAAATGACAAATGCATAGATGACCATTGCTATAGTCACCGTGTGGACCTTATAATCTCCTTCCCAGCTGCACATGGTAAAGGGCAACAATGGCTACTTCTGCTAGTCTTAGAGCAATAACGAACTCAGGAGGATCCTGTGGCTATGAACCATTTTGATGGAAAGACATGGGGTGTCTCCACCCTCAATAGATGGCATATTATTTCTCCAAATGCTTCCCCCCTGCCAACAAGCACTACTTCAGCCTTATCTATAACCAGCTCCCTTTCTTCCAAATCATTGCCTCTCACATACTAGGGGTCTGCAGCACATAAAAGCATTTAAAATATTCACTTTCAACTATGAGCAGAACTGAGACTTTTCAAAGAAAAGAGCTCGTTTCCAGAAAGTGGTCCTGAGATATGCTAATTTATAAATGTATACTAACAACAATGTGCTATGAGAGCATTAAGGATTCACAGCTAAGCATTCAAGAATCAAGAAATGCTAGAGTTGAGGCTGCAGGCGTAACTTTAACCCTCTCTTTGGACACATTACAATGTCTTGAATTACACAACCATGCTGTATTTTTCTAGTACCAAAGATTTTTTTTCTTAAAACTTTTTCTTACAACCATTGTAGCATCTTGTACTACTCTGTGGATTGCAAAGTGATTACACAAACACAAGAGACATTAGATGAAGTGAGGCTTCTCTGGAGCCCTTGCTTTATTCACTATTCATTATTCAGAGAAAAAATTTTACAAGGCTGTAGATAAAAAGTCATAGGGTATGATGTATGATTTGAGAAACAGCATATGATCAATGAAACTTCACCATAATGTATTCACATAAAGAGACATCTCCTAAAGGTGCACATTAAATTAAGCTTTGAAAGAGGCTAGGTCCCATGTACATATCATACAACATGCTCATTCATCACAAGCTTCTAGTAAACACTGTGTACATATATAGCTGTTACCATCCATAAATACACAGTGCATGCCAATTACACTCCATACCTATTTCATTAGAATTATCCCTGGTGCAGCTGGGTTTACTGTAGATGAGCGGAGAGCAATTTTTAAAGACTTATAGCACTGCTCTACAGCCAAAATGCTTCTGAAATAAATGTAGTCAAACTTTACTAATTCTGGGTCACTGAGAACGAAAATGATGCTTAAAATTGTTGATTGGCTCTAGTTTTCAAGATATGCTATTGGGTCAGTATATACGACACTTGACTTGGGAATGGCGGAGGATAAGTGAGTTATAAAGGGAAGGGATCTCAATTTAAACCAGAAATGACTAAAATACATCTTTGACTGGATCTAGGAATAAATCTATGACTGGGTTTGGACAGTACTTGCTTTTTAGGCAAAACAATGAATGATGCAATCTGAAGCCGGTATTGCATCATACATGATCTGAATTGCATCATGTTATTCCTAGAAGTCATGGATGATGCAATCATAACGAAGCTTACATCACTCTGCTGAACAAATTGCCCTATATCAGCTCTAGAAATCATACAGTGTCGTGCTCTCTTATTTGCCAGTGTTTGATTTTGTAAAAGGACACATTTCTGTTTGGCCAAAGTGAGCAGAGATGCCTCGTACTTGTGTGAACAGTACAGATAACTTCTGCTATGTTTGTGGTGAAGTGACTTTTGCATCACAAAAGTGCAGTATAACCACTATGGTTAAGAAAGCCTATCACCTTTATTTTGGCTGAAAAATTGGAGATCAGGCCAAGAGGTGGGCTCCACACATATGCTGCAACACTTGTGCAACAAATCTTCGCCAGTGGTTGAACGGGAAAAGGAAATCTGCCTTTTGCAGTGCCAATGATTTGGAGAGAGCCAACAGATCATACCAGCAATTGTTACTTCTGCATGGTGCCTCCAGTTGGGAAAGGCGTGTCAAAGAAGAAAAAGTGGACTGTGCATTCCAAACATTCCATCAGCTATACGCCCAGTACCCCACGGAGAAGGACTGCCGGTTCCTGATGCACCAGAATCACTCTCACTTCTGGTCCTGAACCATCAATGTCACAGGACCCACATTTTCTCCCATCCTCCTCCTCTGAACCACACCTCATAACACAAGGTGAACTGAATGACCTTGTCAGGGATTTGCAACTACCCAACAGTAAGGTGGAGCTGTTGGGCTCCAGACTACAGCAGTGGAATCTCCTGCCAGGTGACGTTAGGGTTTCCATGTTCCGTGACCATCAAAAGGATCTTGTCCCATTCTTCTTCATGGAAGGTGATCTTGTAGCCTGCAACAACATCGATGGTGTGATGGCAGCCCTCAACATCGTTCACGATCCGGATGAGTGGAGACTGTTCATTGATTCATCAAAGACGAGTCTTAAAGCTGTTTTACTGCATAATGGCAATGTTTTGCCATCAATTCCAGTTGGTTATGCAGTCCATATGAAGGAAACCTATGACAACACGAAACAACTTTTGAGGTGCATAAACTATGACCAACATCAGTGGCAGCTTTGTGGCGATTTGAAGGTTGTTGCTCTCTTGCTTGGTCTGCAGACTGGATACACAAAGTACTGCTGTTTTCTCTGCGAACGGGATAGTCGTGCAAGAGATTCCCACTACATCAAGAAAGATTGGCCACTCCGACAGTCATTGGAGCCTGGGAGGAAAAGTGTTCAGCATCCACCACTTGTTGAATCAAGGAAGATTTTGTTACCACCCTTACACATCAAGCTGGGTCTGATGAAGAACTTTGTCAAGGCCATTGACAAAACACAAGCAGCTTTCAAGTACCTCCGTGGAAAATTTCCAAGGTTAAGTGAAGCTAAGATAAAGGAAGGTGTCTCTGTTGGTCCTCAGATTCGTGAACTTCTTCGAGATGATGCATCTGACCATGCACTGCGTGGCAAGGAAAAGACGGCATGGAAAGCCTTCCAGTTAGTGGCAATACATTTTCTCGGAAACAACAAGGCAGACAACTACAGGTTGTTGGTGGAAAACCTCCTCAAGGCATACAAAAGCCTTGGTTGCAACATATCACTAAAGATACATTTTTTGCACTCTCATCTAGATTTTTTTTTCCACCCAACTGCGGAGCAGTGAACGACGAGCACGGCGAGCGATTTCACCAGGACATTGCAACAATGGAGAAACGCTATCAGGGCAAATGGAGCCCATCAATGCTTGCAGACTATTGCTGGACAGTGACAAGAGATGCTCCATTTAATGAATACAAGAGACAAGCCAAGAAGCGCCGAGTAGACACTGAATAGGACTAAACTATGTACATAATAGTTTTTTGCTTTTTGTTTCATAATCAATTTTATTTATTTAACCCTTTTGCTGATTTTTAAAGTGTTACATAAACAGGACAGGTGAAATATTATCATGTAAAGCAACCATAAACACATGAAAAGACCTAGGTTTACAATTTATGATTAAAACTCTACCACCATCTACACAATATACATAGACATAAAATGTAAAAACTTAAATATCTTAGAAACAGTAGCCAATCAGTTGTTTTAACTGTTATATTTGACTTCAGCACATCAAAATACATAAATATAAATAGCACATTTTATCTCTGAAGCCGACGACTTCTCAAAAATTGTAGACCAGTGTAGTTTGGCAAAATCAAAACCAAATTTTCACTGAAACATTCAAGAAAGAGCAAGAGCTACAATGCAGGTTACATACTGCAATATTTTACTGAAAGAGCATTTAAGCAAACTAGGGAAATGTGGTCTAGATGAAATTACGATTAAGTGGGTGCACAACTGGTTGAAAAACCCTACTCAAAGAGCAGTTATCAATGGTGTGCTGTCAAACTGGAAGGATGTATCTAGTGAGGTCCTGCGGAGGTCTGCCCTGGATCAAGTGCTAAATATTTTCATTAATTATTTGAATAATGGAATGGAGAGCATGCTTATAAAAATCTGGAGAGGACACCAAGCTGGAATGGGTCACACACACTTTGGAAGACAGGATTAGAATTCAAAAAGACCTTGACAAATTGGAAAATTGGTCTGAAATCAACAAGATAAAGTCAATAAAGACAAGTGAAAAGTACTACACTTAGGGAGGGAAAAAAACCCCACAAATGCCCAAATACAACATGGGGAATAACTGGCAAGGCAGTTGTACCGCTGAAAAAGATCTGTGAGTTAAAGGGAATACAAACTGAATACAGTCCAACAATGGATGCAGTGGTGAAAAAAAGCTAATATTATAGGGTGTATTTAATAGAATTGTCATATTAGGACACCGAAGTGGCCTCAGATAAAGCAATGTGTCCAGTTTTGGGTGCCACATATTAAGAAAGATGTTGACAAATTGGAGAGAGTCCAGAGAAGAACAACAAAAATGACAAAAGGTTTAGAAAACACGTTCTATGAGAAAAGGTTAAAAAAACTGGGCATGCTTAGTCTTGAGGAAAGACAATGGGGGGGACCCGATAGTTTTCAAATATGTATAAAGACAGTAATCAAGAGTTTTCTATGCACTGAAGGCAGGATAAGAAGTAATCAGCTTAATCTGCAGCAAGGGAGATTTAGAAAGTCTTTCTAACAATAAAGATACTTAACTACTGGAACAGGTTAGCAAGCGAGATTGTGGAATCCCCGTCACTGGAGGTTTTTAAATGTAGGTTGGACAAACACCTGTCAGGGATGGTTTAGGTATACTTAGTCCTGCCTCAGCACAGGAGAATGGATTAGATCAGTGTTTCACAATGACACGTCAGTGGACTGGCACTGGTCTCTGAGATCTATCTCCCTGATACAGTTTAGGAAGGCATCAAGCTGGTCCCTGGTATCAAAAAGGTTGAGAAACACTGGCTTAGATGACCTCTCGAGCTCTCTTCCAGCCCTACATTTCTATGATTCTACATACTTCTGTAGTGTTTAAAGACTTACTACTAATCTGAATTTCTCAAAGTTCCTTAATATACCTACTAGCAGGTGTTATTTAATTTAAAGGGCATCTGAATACTCAGTTCAAACCTTCACATGCACTAAATGATATAGAACTAAAAAAATAAGGCATTCTATGGCTATGCTAACAAATGTTGGGTATCTGGGCTATCATATAAAGGTATTTCAAGAAAATAAATTGGCCATTGCATCCTTTGCCTCTTAAGCTCTCCAGGAACATGCCCTAACAAGGAAGAGATATTAACTTAGACACCCAAGTCACATTAAACTACCACGGCTTGATAGTTTGTAAAGCAGAAAGTGAGCAAGAATTCCAGCCTGAAAGATCAATTTCCCAGACATCTTGGTAATTTATGATAGTTTTGTGAGATTGTCCAAAGCCCATAATTTATTTTCCAGAAATATAGCTAAAGAAGTTGCGTGTAGGTGCTGGGTAAAAAAATATTCAAATTCTTAAACTTAAGCAATCTGCCTTCCAAGAAATTGGCAAGCAGAGACTGGTGTTATCCATAAATCCTTGGCCGGAACCATAAGACCTTCAAATTCAACCAGACCAAGTACCTATCAATGTTCTAGGTTAGATGACAACCTATAAATCTTGGAAAGCTCTATATCTAATGAGTTTGCAGTCTTGATGAGGTCTTGAAAGGATTTAAGCATTTTCCAGACCTGTCAAGCAAGTGTCCCAATCATCATATCCTCTTGAGAAAATATAATGTTGTTGGGATTATAGCCGGAAGTGTTTGCCTCATCTGTGGATTCCCAGTAGACTCTCTGTGGAGGCTAAATCAGCAGGATAGAGGCTGATCTCTCAGATGATGTTGTATGGCTGGGGGGAGGGGGAGAAAAAGAGGGGGAGAAACAGGACTAAGCAGTGATCTCTACTCCTATTCTACCTCTGACTGGTGACCCAAAAGTGGGTGGCCATGAGACCCAAGTGCCCCAAGAAATACAGCTGGAATAAGAATAGGGTGGTGAACAGATGGTCCATGTGAAAAATAAGACTAGAAACCCTGAAGAAAGTTGGACTGTGCTACTTCGTGCCAAAAATGGAATTGAGAAAGGGAGAATCTGAAGCAAAGGGCCCACAGAGCAATCCAACGACTCCATCCCAGATGACATCAAAACAGATTCCGGTAGCCCTCTAATTCACTCTTTGTTTTATTTTAAGTACCGTGTCTACCACCCTACACTTGGTTGAATCGAGGTAGGCATCTACTTGGCTGCATGGAAGACAGAGCTTGAGATGGGGATAGAGTGGAAGTTCTCTACTTGTATCCCCTCTTAATGAGGGTGTGGAATGGGAACCACCCCAACTTTGGTTATGGCCTAATTCTCAGCACGGAGGATGAAGACTTCTCCTTTAAAACTAGGAACTTCCTACCTTTGCTTTGTTTAGTTCCACTACAGCCTATGATGCCACCTTGCAGAAAGCACTGCCCTGAGACTCTTAGAAGAGTAAAAATATCATCTTTTTCCCTTTATTAAGGCTAGATCTACACTAAAAAGTTAAGTCAACCCAGCTACGTCAGTCAGGGGTGTGAAAAATCCACAACCCCTGAGCATCACAGACAAGTCAATCTAACCTTTGGTGTTGACAGCATTAGGTCAATGGAAGAATTCTGCTGTCAACCTAGCTTTTAACTAGAGCGACAGGAGAACCCCTACAGTGGCTATAGAGAGTGGCTACACTGAAGCACTCCTGCGGAGTGTCCGCAGAGCTCCAGCTATGCTGCTGTAGCAGTTTAAGCATAAAGACAGAATCACAGAAATGGACGGCTGAAAGGGACCACAAGAAGTCGTCGAGCCCAGCCCCCTGCACGGTGGCAGAACCAAGTAAACCTAGACCTCCCTGACAGGTGTTTGTCCAACTCGTTTTTAAATGCTTCCAAAGATGAAGACTACACGACCTCCCTTGGAAGCCTATCCCAGAGCTTAATTACCCTTATAGTTGGAAAGTTTTTCTTAATAGCTAACCCTACATATCCCTTGCTGCAGATTAAGCCCATTATTTCTTGTCCTACCTTTAGTGGACATGGAAACCATCCTCTTTATAACAGTCCTTAACATACTGGAAGACTTATCAGGTCACCCCTCAGTCTTTCCTCAAGACTAAACATGCCCAGTTTCTCAACCTTTCCTCTGAGGTCAGGTTTTCTAAACCCATAATAATTTTTGTTGCTCTCCTCTGGCCTCTCTCCAATTTGTCCACATCATTCCTAAATTGTGGTGTCCAGAACAGGACGCAGTACTCCAGCTGGTGCGTCACCAGTGCCGAGTAGCCTAAGTCTCAATACTGAAAAGGAAGGTTTCAGTGTAGAACAGTGGTTTTCAACTTATGGTTCACAGACCCCAGGGAATCTGCCAACTATGGCTAAGATTTCCAAGGGGGACTGCACCTTCATTCAAAAATTTTTAGGTGTCTGCAAATGGAAAAAAGGTTGAAAACCACTGGTGTAGAACACAAAGCTACGCTCTTGGCTTCCCAAACCTGGCAGGCAGCATTGATGATCTTTCTGAAATAGACTTAAGCACTCTCTGGGATCAAGACTTCCAGAAAGAGCTTGGAACCTGCTCCAACTTTGAATCTACCCTGGAAGCTCATACAACTTTTTAACAGATAAACATGGTCTATGCAGGCATGAGCGGTGAACTTCAAGCAGGCAGAAAACCTGTTGGAAAAATGTCCTTGATCTAAGCACCATGATTATCTGGTCTAGTCTGAACATCTTCCCCCTTCCCCAAGAAGGGTAGTCATTAAATCTAGTAATTTTCCCCACAACCTGTCATTAGAGTGGAAAAAACTAACCCAATTAGGGATACGGGGATAAATTTTTGGTTCAGTAGAAATCTAAGTGCCTAAACACTTAAAACCAATTTTAACTATTTACATGAAAACTAGATTTTAACTAGGGGAAAAAAAACAAAACAAAAACACCTGTAACCACCAATGAGTTGAAAGTTCAAGGACTGGTTCAGCTACTTTAAGAAACTGAGCATGCATGATGGCTATGCCTCCTTATATAGCCTTACCTAGAGTATTCCATAGCTCAAAATTAAGTCTGCACATCTACTGATAATTTAAGCTTTCCTAGGGGCCCTGGGCTTATACAGTATGCAGGTGCTTCTCACAAGTAAGCACTGACAATACTCCAAGAAGCATAACTGAACAATGCAAACAATATAATAACAGCACAGTTGAGAATATATAAGTGAATCTGCACTTCATATAAACAGTTAAAGACCATTTCTTTTTCTATAAGAACTATCCATGCTAATATCACAAAAGCCTGATCACAGAGCTTGCTACAGAATCTAAGAAACTTACAGGTGAAAGGTTAAGTTTTGAATATTTAACCCAAGAACCGATTTGTGACCACACATGGATTTATACTGAAAGACTGACTGTAAAGAGTTATGCTTCATAGAAACACATGTAAGAATCTTCATGTAACCCTAAAAAGCACAACTGAATATGCAAGTAGACAAAAGGCAAAAACAGCAGCAGTCCTGAATCATTATTCCTCCCAATGAGTGATGAAAGCTGCAGTAACTTTCTCTAAGAGTTTAGTTACTGTATAAAGGCCATCGTCTACCTTAGACCTTTGTAACAAACGCACACTTTTATTGGAAGATCTGCATAGATTGAGGGTAGTATTAGACAGTGGCAGCATGTGAAAAAAGCAATGGACACTTTCTACGCACAAATGAATACATCAGGGGTTCTCAAACTGTGGGTCGGGACCCCTCAGGGGGTCGCGAGGTTATTACATGGGAGGTCGCGAGCTGTCAGCCTCCACCGCAAACCCTGCTTTGCCTCCAGCATTTATAATGGTGTTAAATATATAAAGAAGTGTTTTTAGTTTATATGGGGGGAGGTCACACTCCGAGGCTTGCTATATGAAAGGGGCCACCAGCACAAAAGTTTGAGAACCACTGGAATACATAATCTTTGTTCAAAGATTGTAGTGTTATCTGCCCAAAAACGCAGTTAACAGAGTTAAGGTAGCTCAGCGATGCCTTGTGCCCTTCCAGATTGTCTAGTTCAGCTATGCTCAAACCTCTGAAAACCAGGAAATTAAAAGTTAAGGCACTCACCAAATCCACAATGCAACCTTAACTGTGCCTTCTGGAGTTGAAGAAAGCCATTGGGAATGCCTCAGTAAGGTAATGCCATGATAAGCATTTATTTGCATGCACTCCTGCTGAGTTTAGTGTTGGTGCAGTAGCTATATTGAATGGTGGAAGGATTAGTTAGATCACATTGACGAAGGTGTCACTACGATATGAAGAAAGGTGCCCAAGTAACTTGGTAGATCAAATATGTTTCATTTCAGCATTAAGTTCTGAAGGTTGTGTCAGAGGCACACAAGGATGTCTTCTTGCCATAGAATTATAAACAGTATGGTGGCATACATGAGGGATCACCACAGCTTAATGAGGGTTAAGTGAAAGCAATAACTCTGAAGAAATCGCCAGGGTAAGGGTAAAGGGTGATAATATTCGCAAGCCAGCGGCCAGTTTGCGTGGGGCAGGCTCAGGGACCGTAGGCAACTCCTGTCTGCTACACATGACCTAAACCCAAGTTTTGCCTTAGCATACAGAAGGTGTTACTTTGCCCTACATACTCAGGTGCTCTGTTCCCAGAGTGTCTCATAGAAGTTGCCAGGGTAGAGTGGTATTATTGGGATGTTGGGGCATCACTGAAAGGGCAGAGTTAAGGTTGTGTAGCAGGGGTTGCATGCACTTTTCTTCTGGTTATTGGACAGTAGAGGAATTTCAAGTCCTGGAAAGGCAATGAGGCAGTACTGGGCATCCTTAATTCTACATTAAAGTTTTTAGGCAGGTTTTTTTTTTTAAGTTACAAGAAAATTATTTCAGTACTCCCATGTTCCACAGCCCAACTCTCCTATTCCACTGTCTCTGGCTCCTTACCAATGACGTAACCAACTACAAAGGGCACTGGCAGTATGTTAGTCCCTTTACTGCCCCTGATTCATCTCATCTCTCTGATGGTCCAGTTCTCACTTCCCAGAGCAGCTCCCCACAGAGGAACAAGCATCAGCCAGGGCCCCAACAATGAAGGAGCTGAACAGAAAACGAGCTGAGCACTAGGACTAGTGCAAGGACTGACATGGAGTCAGTGGGAATGTGTTCTGAAAAGGAAAGAAAAGCAGAATTTGGGCAGCACAGCTGTAGCCCCAGTAGCGTAGCTGGGGGGAGTGGCACAGCGGCTGCTCCCCCACCGAGCACAAGTGGCGCCTTTTTAATTTTACTCACCCGGGAGTGTGGGGGGGGGGGGGAAGGCGCCACCCGCTGCGGCGCTTTTACTGACGGGGCGGCACTCCGGGTCTTTGGCGGCAGGCCCTTCACTAGCTCCGAGTGTCTTCGGCGGCACTGAAGCTTCATTGCCGAAATGCTGCCGAAGACCTGCGGAGCAAGTGAAGGTACTGCTGCCAAGGTGCCGCTAAAGACCTAGAGCGCCTCCCCGTCAGTAAAAGCCCTGCAGCGGGTGGCGCCTTTTTTTTTTCCTGCTCCCCCTGTTCCCTCCACCTGGCTACACCACTGTGTAGCCCCCACTACATTCCTCCTTGCACAGCTCTAATCACATCCTTTCCTCACCACACTCTTCCACTGCTTGACCTCCTCTTTTCCACTAGAAGCAGAAGAGGGAAGGATGAGGCTGGTGTTCCTTCGACACCGCTCAAGGCAGCACTGGAAGAATAAGGGAGCCCTGGAGTCCCTTCTCTTGGTAAAGCAGCTATGGAGAGAAATTGTGGTGGATGAGGAGGGCACAGATGACTCCACTTTCTTTTCTCCCAAGAATATCTGACTTTCCCCCTGATGATTCTGCTATGTCAGTATCTCTGAGCTCTCAAAGAGCAGAGGTCCTTTTGAGGACAATTCCTTATTCACTGAGGACTCTCAGAAAAGTTACTTTTCTGGAAACCCTGTTCTTTGTCAATGCTCTAGTCACTGAACTGGGTTTTCAAGAACAGTGTTTGCATGATCTCTTATAATAATGGACAGAGGTGGAGACTCCCTGCCTTGCATCCTCCTAAGCCCCCAAAACTCCTGCACTGCTTCAATATTCCCATCATCCCCATATTTCCTCCTCACTGCTCCAAACCCAATATTCCTTAGCAGCACCAAAAAAGTTAAGAATCTGATAATGTTATGATCAGTACACGTTAGGGGCACAGTTAATCCCTTTACCAAAATGATGAGCAACTTGCTTTCTTTTGATCATACTCAGTCCCATTGTTCAGGAAACAGCTGAGGATCACAAATCATGATTACATTCACTTAACTGCTTATTAGAATCTTTCATTTTCTCCTTAATGTTAATTTCCTTGACAAGTAAAATCAGAGCCTATGATTTTAGAGCACTTTAAAATATCAACTCAAATGAGGGCAAACCTCGAAGAAAGCAGATAATGAACAGCCAGTGTCCACTGCTCGTTTTCTGAAAGTTGCCATACTTAGGACTTGAACTCTCAGTACATGGGTGTTGCTCAGGTTCTATGGCCACAGTATATCACCTGGAGTCTGTCACGGAGTGTGGGGGACTCAGGGCCCTGCACCCCCGGCTTCCTGCGATTCACCATGACTCTCAGCCAGTCAGTAAAGCAGAAGGTTTATTTAGACGACAGGAATACAGTCCAAGACAGGTCTTGCAGGCACAGACAACAGGACCCCCCCCTCAGTTGGGTCCATCCTGGGGTCTCAGGGCACCCCAGCCCCTTGGGAGGTCAGAGCCCCGTCTGCCTCCCAGTCATCTCTCCAGGCAGCTCCTGAAACTCTCTCCTCAGCGACCCCTCCCACAACCTTTGTTCAGTTTCCCAGGCAAAGGTGTCACCTGGCCTCTAACCCCTTCCTGGGTTCTCATGTTACATGCTCAGGTATTCTCCATTGGTCAGTCTCCCATCCCCCAATGCAGACTATCCTAGCCACACTCCCCTGTCAGCATTCAAAGACCACAGTAAGAACAGTCCCAGTTCGTCACAGAGTCACTTAGCTACTTGACAGCACACTGCTGACTAATGTTCTGGCTCAAAACGAGCCCTAGTTTTGCAGTATATGCACATTTCATTCTGGCTCATGACTTAGGCTCAACCTTACCTTGAGTTCTAAACTTTACCCAGAATAGCTTTGAAAATATTGCTTCCCCAAAGGGGCAATAAGTGCCAGACACTAGATGAGAAATTCTGAACACGTGAGTTTAGTTTGGGTAGGATTACAGCCAGAGCCTGATGCCCAATGTATGCAAAACATTAAAAGTAATCAGTGGATTTTTAGGGGGACTAAATCGGGAATCCCTTGCTCAAATGACCCCATATTTGGAGCACTAATCCTACCCACATCCCCATGATGTACAGCAAATTTCAAGAAAATCTAAGTAAGCATGTATATTTTAGAATACTTAGAATAATTATCTTTTATACAGTACGTGAGGGTCAACTACAGAGCAGAATTACTGTCTGCTAGAATGTGGGTTTACCTTAATGCGAACCTTAAAAATGTCATTTGGTCATTCTCCATAGAATGGACTGTTACCTTTTATGCAAAAGAGTTCTTTGCTAGAAAGAGGGAGCTAGAGATGGAGAAGAGAGACAGAACTTACAACAGAGTAACTGTCTTCTTGGCAACATGTCATGAAGCAGACAGAGAAAGGAAAAAGCAAAAAGGAATAGATGTAGCGAGTATGTTACTTATCAATCCACATCAACTAACTTTTGTCCTTTGTAACCAAGATATCTAGTATGTTCTAGTAAGATGGTATGGTCTTTGCCTAGACAGGAATGATTAGCTTTTCTTCCCTTTGTAACAGAAGAGCTGTATTTATCCAATATAAAGTATTGATAAATATCAAAGGGAACAAGAGCCAATTGATCAGCCCAAGACACAAGGTTAGCTTACATCCTGTGGGGAAAGAGGAGAAATACTTGGGGACTGACTGACTAAGAGGTACTCCATATTGGAGAGGGTTGGAAGGCACTGGTATTTATACACTGAAATGTAACAGTCATGGCTTGTCTTCACGTACAGCGCTACAACCATGTGTAGCGCTTTAGTGAAGACGCTCCTATGCTGACAGGACAGTTTCTTCTATTGGCCTAGTTAATTGTAACTAGAGACGGTAGCTATGTCACCAGGAGAAGCGCTCTCACCAATGTAGTGCTGTCTACATGGGGGGGTTAGGTCGGTATAACTACATTGCTCAGGGGTGTGGATTTTTTCACACCCCTGAGCGACATGGTTATACCGACATAGGTATGTAGTGCAGACCTGGCCCCAGTGAATGGGGGATAGAAAGGTATTTGTGTTAACATCAAAAACAACCCCTCTAACTATAAGGCTGAAAGGCACAGTTATCCCCAGATAGAGAATTCACACCACCAAGCCACAGGTACTTCCGCAATGCCAACTCTGTCCTTAAAAAAGAGTGTGTGAGTGACAGTGTGAGTGTCAATCTCTTTTGTCTTGCCCCAATAAAAAGGCAAGGTGGTAACAGGTGGAATGAAGGAAAAATGACTAATAGGCTATCGAGCCATTGAGCTGTATTAATGCAGGAGATATCTTGAATACCGGCTCAGGAAAAAAAACTCTTGTGTGGGAAGATGCATGTGGGAGGGGAAGACTATCATGGCAACTACAGAAACAAGGCTCAGCACATGAATGCAATGAAGGATTACTGTGTCAACAATCAGGGTGAACTTATCAGAATATGTTTAGGCATTCAGGAATTTTTCCTGGCCTAAACCCAAGTGATTTATGTCAGACCACTCATGCGTAAACAGAGAAGACTCTTGTCCTGACATTTCTTTTTTCATATTTGAACACACTGACTAATGCTGTCTCCACTTCAACTTATGCCTTTTTGTCCCTACCATCTTTCACCAAGCCCAGAAAAGGAATATCCTTGCTGAGTTGGCATGCAAGGCCACTACGTTAATCTCGTTCAATTCCTTCCTGACAATCCATTCATACCGAAACTACAACAGATATATAGATTTTAAGGCCAGAAGGGACAAATCTAATAATCTATTCTGACCTCTTCCGTACCAGACTATTTTACTGAGTTAACCCTTTATTGAACCCAATAACTTGCATCTGACTAAGCACACCTTCCTGAAAGGCATCCAGTTTTGAACACATCAAGAGATGGAGAAACCACTACTTCCCTCAGTAGTCTGTTCTAACAGTTAATAACCTGACTCTTAAACTGAAAGTGATTTCTAATCTGAATTTGTCTGGCTTTAGCTTTTAGTCACTGGTTCTTATGATGTCTTTCTCTGCTAAATTAAAGAGCCTGACAGAACCCAGTATTTTCCTATATCCATGAAGGTTCCTATACACTAATCAAGTCACCTCTCAATCCTTTTTTGATAAAATAAAAATAAGATGTTCTTTTAGTCTGTCACTAGAAGGCATTTTCTCTAACCTTTGAAGCACTTTTGTGGCTCTTTTCTGCACTCTATACAGTTTTACCATAATCCTTTTTAAATTGTTGAGACCAGAACTGTACAGGTCTGTCGCATCTTAGGCGCATTTAACATGCGCGATTTCAGCTTTACACGGCCGGCAAAAAAAAAAAAAGAAGAACAATTTAAATACTGTTTCTGTAGTGCGGGCGATTCCGCCCGCCATTACACTCAATGTAATTTTAACGATACGTGATTTTAGCTTTAGGCGCTGACTGCGGAACGTAACCCCAGCGTAAGATGAGACAGACCTGTACGCAGTATTCTAATATCTATCTTACCACCACCATATACAAGGTAAAAATCACCTCCCCATCCATAGTCACTACTTCCATTTATACAAGGAAGGATTGCATTAGCTCTTGCATTGCATTGGGAGCTCATGTTCAGTTGCTTGTCCACTATGACTTGTAAATCCTTTTCGGAGTCAGTCACTGTTTTTCAGGATACAGTGCCCCATTCTGCATATGTGGTGTACATTCCTTATTCCTAGAAATATAACTTTGCATCTGGCTGTATTAAAACATGTTTTATGTGACTGGGCCCAGATTACCAAGTGATCCAGACTGCTCTGTCTGAACTGGACTGGCCTCATTATTATTTACCACTCCACCAATCTTTGGGTCATCCACAAATTTTATCAACAGTGATTTTATATTTACTTCCAGATCATTGATGAAAGCACTGAATAGGAGTGAGGCCAGTAATGATTCCTGTGAAACTAAAAGCATTTCCACTCAATGATTCTCCACCAATGACAACTTTTGAGATCTGTGAGTTAGCTAGTTCTTAATCCATTGAAAATGTGCCATAGTGCTAATTTTTTAGTACTGCATGATATTCTGATTAAGTCAAATGCCTTACAAAAGTCTAAGTATGTTACAGCTATACAGTAAACCTTACCAAACTAGTCAAAATTGATTTTATACAAGAGATACAAGACCTATTTTCCATAAAATCTTGCTCAGTGGCATTAATTATATGTCTACCTTTTAGATCTTTGTTAATTAAATCACATTATAATTTTTTTCATTATTTTGCCCAGGGTTGATATCAGGCCAACCACCCTATACTTACCCAAGTCATCTTGTTTGCCTTTTTTTAAATATTGGAACAGCACAATACTGGCCTTCTTCAAGTCTTCTAGAATTTCCCTGGTATTGCATGATTTATTAAAGATGAACAGCAGCAGGCTAGAGATCTCCTCAGCCAACTCTTTTAGGATTCTTGAATGCAAGTAATGTGGGTCTGCTGATTTAGGCTTATCCCTATTAGATGATGTCTAATATCCATTTTTTGCATCTCTATTAACAGTTTTATCATCTTCATCTAGGTATGGATCTATACCACTTCTAGGGGCTTTTTGTTTGTTCTTAAATGCCTAACTGTCCTTAATCCTGCCAGCCATGGACTTTTCCTTGATGTCTTTAGCTGCCCTTATCAATTTTCTACATTTCATAGCTTCTAATTTATATTGCCTGCTATCTACTTCCCCTTTTTTCCATCTGAACAAGGATGGGCTGTTAGTTGCCCTCTTTCTTGATTGGGGAATCATAGCATTTTGGACATCTAATAAAGAACTTCCAGTTATTACATTTTTCTGTCTTAAATTCTTCCTCCGCATCAATTTTCCTGAGTTTTGGGAAATCAGCTCTTTTAATAAACTAACCAATAACAGGAAGATTAAGAGCAATTGAGAATAATTTATAGCCTACCAAAAAAGTTAAATATAGAAGTGGGCCTTTTCCAAAGCGGGCAAAGCCACTTCTGAGCTGGATACTTTTATTATTCCATGACTGGGAGGTCTCGTCTTGCCACTTACGATGCAAAGCAAAGCAAACCCACCATAGGGATGGCGAGCGTAAGCATGAAGAGTTGACTGTCTTTCAGTATCTTAAGAACAAAGACTTGCCAGAGCAACTAGACAATACCCTCTCTGCACCCAACGAGGGTTTGCTAAGCAACCAGTCAGAGGCTTTTTTAGGCACCTGCTTTCTGAGGGCATATCAATTTTCCAAGTGCTGGCTATGCAAGGAGGATGAAGATTCTTCTGCTCGGCTCTATACCAGCTTCCCCTCATCATGTGTCACTTTATGCAATGAATACTTCTGCACCTATTGACCCTCCACGATTTCATATGCCTAGAATATCTCACTACTCCGAGTAGGCTAGTGAAACAGTACCAGAAACATGCAGTCTGGGGGCAGGAAACTTCCAGTTAGGGAAGCACGCCAGCCAGATATATCACAAGAAACTCATTTAAATGTTTTCGTGGTAAGGCACCAGAATCCACCAAATACAATGAGAGATGACCTACAATTTTCACTGACTAATCATCCTAAAAAAGAAAATATTGCTTACAGGGAAGGGGAAGGGACATGAGAAGAGAAAATAGGACATGTGAACAGGTAGCTACAGATCAGAAAAAATAACTTAAGGTTGACAGAGACATCACATCTCACTCACACAGCAGAAAATTACTTTTCTTTCATTAAGAAAACCAACAGAACCCGAGTCAATTAGGTAGCTTGTTAATGTTAAGCCTTGAGGAAAAAGTTTCACGTTCCCAAAGTCATCAACTTGGAGCTAATTTCTACAACTGATACAGCAGTTGTCAGTAGGAGCTCCCAAATTGGAGAACACCACAGTAAGAACCACACTGGGAACAGGTATAGTGGTGGCTGAACTACCAAAGAGAGTTATGGTGGATCCAGTGAAGGAGTAGAAGGAAGTAAATGTCCTGTATTTCAGCAGTACAGAAAAACTCAACCACGCTGTCCAAATCATGAGACGCAGGGCCTCTTCAGAAGGTGGCAGCCAGAGAAGGGAGCCAAGACCCAAGGCAGAGATTAGCATGAAATTAAAAACAAAACAACACCCCACCCCACCCCCCAAACTTGGACACTTCAAATTATACCAGGTTACATGTCCAGGTTCCTGTCTGAGGGCTAAATTCCCTCTAAGCTGGGCAGTTTCTCCCCCAGCCCCAGAGCTGCTGAGGCTGGGGAGAGGTGCCTCTGCCCCGGCCTGCAGCGATGAGACAGGGTTTGGGGGAGTCCTCTTTCCCCGCCACAGCCCTGGGGCAGCCTGCACCCCAAGCCCCTCATCCACAGCCCCATCCCAGAGCCCACACCCCCAGCCCTGAGCCCCCTCCTGCACTCCAACCCTCTGTCCCCACCCTGAGCCCCCTCCACACTCCAAACCCCTCGGCCCCCACCTCCGCCACACATCACCTCCATATTGGTGCATATAAAATTAATTCCGCACGTGGATGTAAAAAAACAGAGGGAACATTATCTGAGGTCAGCACTTTTGGTACAGCTCCTATATTTATCAAGTGATCTACAGTAGGGTTTTCAACCTTTTTTCATTTGCGGACCCCTTTGTAAATTTCAAACAGAGGTGAAGACCCCTTTGTAAATCTACTGTCTGTATATATAGTTGAATTCTGTTCAGTAAGTTTTTTTTTTTTTTTTTTTTTGCAGACCACAGGTTGAGAATCACTGATCTACAGCATCCTCAGACTCCAGCTTCTGCAGCCATCTCACCCACGGCCTGGCTACATAGGCTGATTTGACTGCTGTCTAAACCAAGGCCCTGGAACATTCAGAACACTGCCTTAGTGGCAACCTACAATTCAATTTCTAGAGCTGAGCTTTAGCCCTTTTTGGTTTCTTTATGATGTATAAAGCAACCTTCAATTTTTGTACTTTACTTTTTTTCTGCTTGGTTTTACCTCAGATATCAGGAATGTCAAGTTTACTCTTCCCCTGATATTGCTGAAGGAATCTCGGAGGTTTCTGGGGTACTTTTTGTGAGCTCTAACCTATAATAAAGGCTTCCTTTATCAAAGATATTGAATCAGTTAAGTTAAAGATATTAAAAGTGTTAATCTAAGAATTCCTTTCCCTCTCAATTGGCTTTCACTCTCTTCATGTTACCATTTCACTAGATCTCCACTAGTCTTCCCGATCAGTCTTAATGCAAATTTCTAATGATAAAAACAAAAACATTTGGAGGTCACCTTTTTGGAGAAGCTTCTGTCTTTCACTTCATCAGGTACTTAACGGTCAAAAGTCAATGCACAGGAGAAGGGCTGTTTCCCTGGCTAGATCAGACACTGGAATCTGAGTGGAGACAAGGACCTGAACCAACTAATTTAGCAATTAAAGAGCCTCGAGGAAGTGAGAGGCTTTTTTAGCAGTGCAGTCTACTCTGCTTCTAATATACCAAATTACAGTATGGACTTCCTCTACAAAGATTTGTCGGGTAAAAGGTTCAAGCTGGTAACTTAATCAAGATGTGAAAATCATTCCTCACAGTGACCGCCTCAGAATAAATCTCCCCTCTCAAGGTCACACGGTACATCATTCGCAGCCTTGTGAGATTGAGGAACAGATTATCCGAGTCAGAAATGTTGACAGATTATGTCTTGAACTGCTCTATTCACTTCCACTGATCTAGGAGCAGGATCTCAGAGGGAGAATTTAGGCAGGGAAGGGCACCAGAAGATCTGCTTCTGCACTGGCAGTCATTATCTTGGTCCCTTAAGAGAAGTACGGGCTTCCAGAAGCCATTATATCATGTAAGTCTTTTGAATCTTCTGGAGAAAAGCACAACTAAATCTGTATGACTAGCAAGACTATCCAAGGAGAGGCCTGCAAATGTTGGCATCCAAGTAAATTATCTGTACCTGGTTTTTCAATAGTCATATTGTGAGCAACATACAGTAACTCTTCACTTAACGTTGTAGTTGTCCTGAAAAATGCGACTTTAAGCGAAATGATGTTAAGCAAATCCAATTTCCCCATAAGAATTAATATAAATGAGGGGGTTAGGTTCCAGGGAATTTTTTTCACCAGACAGACAAAAGACTACATACACACACACACACACACACACACACAATAAGTTTTAAACAAACAATTTAATACACAGTGATGATGATTGTGAAGCTTGGTGGAGGAGTCAGAGGGTGGGATATTTCCCAGGGAATGCCTTACTGAGCAATTGGCTGAGCCCTCAAGGGGGCTCTGACACTAACTCTGACACTCTACAAGGCAGCAAGAATGGAGGGAGGGGAGAGAGATATGTGCATTTCCTTTTTAAGTACACTGCAAGCTGATCTAATTAACAATGCAGTATACTTAAAGGGGAAATGCGCATCTCTCTCTCTCTCACACACACACCTCTCCCCTCCCTCCATTCCTGCTGCCTTGTAGACGGAGAGAGTTAACCCTTGAGGGCTCAGCCAATTGCTAGTTCATTTAGCAGTAAGGCATTCCCTGGAAAATATCCCACCCTCTGACTCCTTCACCTCAACCAAGCTTCACCATCATCATCACTGTGTACCAGTATTAAATTGTCTGGTGAAAAAAAATTCCCTGGAACCTAACCCCCTCATTTACATTAATTTTTATGGGGAAATTGGACTCCCTTAGCATCGTGTCGCTTAAAGTCGCATTTTTCAGGAACATAACTACAACGTTAAGTGAGGAGTTACTGTATTTTGTGCTCCTTAAAAGCATTTCCTTCAAAGGGCCTACCTTCAGGACAAACAAAACAGACAAGCAGTAGGGTTTTGGGGAAGAAATAGGACCAAGGAAAATCAGATATAGATAAAAGCATGCTGAGCAAGATAAGGAGCCACCTGTGTGAAAGTCAGCCATTACCTTCACTAGTATGTCCCTGACACTAAACTAAGCTCATCAGAAAAGGCTGTGGAAGATTGTAAAGAAGATATGTGTGACTGTCTGTATCTTTATGTTCACCTCTTCTACAAGACTATGATAAATTTGGTACAATGTATGCCTTGTGAGGTATCATCTGAAAACTCGTAATTTGCTGATTTTTGTCCTGGTAAAATCTGAGTGGCAACATTGAATGTAAAATTATAAGATTCTACTGTAGGATATTACTGAGACATGTTCCAAGTCTGCAAAAACAGTCACACCTCAGTCAGGGGTCAACAAGATAAAATGGACTATCATTTGGTCAAGTGGCCATTCTTTGGCAGGAAAAAAGGTGTGAGCGAGAAATTTACATCTTGGCAAAGAAACTGCTGGAGGTTCCCACCTCCACAGACTGTCTCCTGAACCTCAGCTGGAGATGATTTTCAAAGAAAAAGAACTATAAATCAGGGGAACAGACACTCCAAAAATACTTGTCCCACTCTTTCTGCCCACAGCATCACTACCACCTGAATGACAAGAAAAATAACAGTGAACTGGAGATGGGGTCCTACTCATAAGGAATCCAACTCATAAGACTGCTGAAAAGTGGTAAGAGAAACCTTTTGAATCTATTTAGCTTGTTAAATTAGGTATTAGCTGTGTTTTATCTTTTATTTCTTTGTAACCAATTCTGACTTTTATGCTTCGTTACTTGTAATCACTTAAAATCTAAACTTGTTTTATCTAAACCAGTGTGCATTTAGATCAGGGGAGGCAACCTATGGCACGTGTGCCGAAGGCAGCATGCGAGCTGATTTTCAGTGGCACTCACATTGCCCAGGTCCTGGCCACAGGTCCGGGGGGGGGGGGGGGGGGGGGGGTGTTCTGCATTTTAATTTAATTTTAAATGAAGCTTCTTAAACATTTTAAAAACCTTATTTACTTTACATACAACAATAGTTTAGTTATATATTATAGACTTATAGAAAGAGACCTTCTAAAAACGTTAAAACGTATTACTGGCACGCGAAAGCTTAAATCAGAGTGAATAAATGAAGACTCGGCACATCACTTCTGAAAGGTTGCCGACCCCTGATTTAGACTGAAGTGTGGAGGAAGCTTCATTTGGGATAACAGGATTTGTGTAGATTGTTTTCTACTAAAGAAATGACGGACTTTATATGAGCTTGTATTGTCCGGGAGGGTGCTGGGCAGTACAAGATGCACATTACTGGGGGAAAGTCTGGGGCTGCGAATTTGCGGGTGTTGCTCTGCAGTGTAATTCAGGAGTGTCTGGCTATAGCACTCATACTGTATAGCTGGGAGTAATTTACATGGTGGGGGCTATGCAACAGCAAACCAGAAGTGGTTGCTCTCACAGCAAGGTAGTGAGAAAGGCATCCCAGGTTGAAGAATGGAGGGGACACAGATGTTTAGCAGTGGAGATTGTACCCTAGGTAATGTCACAATAGGTACCCAAAAACCCAGTTCAACCAGCAAGAATACTATCTTACCCCCTGCAGAACACAGGATTTTGAGGACATTCATCCGGCCAGCCACTTTCATAACACAGCTTTCATCTCCTCTCCCCACCCCCCGTTTCTTAGTTACACTTACACCCACCGTCCTGGCTGGCACAAAAGGATGTTGGAAAAACAGTTAAGTTTAAACAAGAGAAGATAAATGTTAAGAGTTTGAAAAACCTAAATCCTCACTTTATATATATTGAAATAGTTTCTGTATTTTCAGTCCTACACTACTGTCTGAAAGCTCATGCTCCAAAATATAAGTAGAGTGACAATCTCCTCAAATACACCACTCTGGTTATTTATAGTTATAAATATATCCCCACCTATTTCTCAAAGCTACTTCAAAAATTAAGTCTCACATAAATACACACACATTTCTGAAACTATCAGAACCAATTTTTTTTTTAAACATAAGAATATAAAATTTAAGTTCCAAAAAATGGATCTAGGAACATAAATAGTCAATCTGATTTTAAAAAGTGCAGAATATCCAGAGACTCCCACTCAAGTTAATGAGAGCTACTGGGTGCTTAGCACTTTTTAATTTCAAGTTACTTAGGTCCTAAATATGAGCCTAGGAATCTAATTTTAGGTTTCTATATAGAAAAGATTGGCCCTGAAATAATCTTAGCAATTTTCTTTTAACAAAAATCTTTCATATCATATAGAGTCAGCCCAACATTTATCTCCTGCCTCATTCCCCAAAATCTGTTTCCTTAATCAATCAATTCCACATTTGAAAGTCAGGGAATAAAACATGAATGCAGGACTAAAACTCTTCACATGTATAAGCTTCTGAATCTAGCCCCTACAATGAAGAATACAAAAGATACCTCTTGTCCAGTAAGAAAGAGTAGAAGATCTCCTTCCTCTTCTTCACACATGTGAATCTGTATTACTGTTCGAATAGCCGCCTCAAGGTAATCCCTCTCTGGCTCTGGAGTATAGAAAATCTCCACAGGATGGGTACGACCAGGGATAGTTAGGAGAGGACAATTATCAAAATAAATCTGGAACTTGCCAGCATCTAGAGTAGCACTCATAACTATAACCTGTAAGTTAGAGGGAAAACAGAATTACTCCAAAATTAACATCAAAAACCTACAGAATTTTATACTTAATACATAGATAGTGAGAAACTCAACTTAAAATGTATGATTTAAGGATCAAATTTAAGATTTCATTCCAAATTTCCTTGCTTTAGGGGTCCACTCAACCATAAGCATTTGTTTGAAAAGTTCTCTTTTGTTTAATATGTTGAAAGAAAGGTTAGGAAAACAGTTTTATAACAAAGTGCTTTTATATTTACATGGCTTCCACTAAAGAAAATAGAAAACATATATGTATCAGAAGGTAAATATGACCCTTATTAGCATATCTATTAGTAAGCATAGTGAATTCCATACTCAGAATTTCTTTAATACTTCTGTGCTTCCTGAGTATGTACGGGCTTCTACAAAGAATAATTGCTACTGACCTTCAAGTCAGATCTTTGCCTTACAACCTCTTTCAGAACTCCCATCAAAATATCAGTAGCCAATGTTCTTTCATGGGCCTCGTCAAGAATTATAACACCATAGCGCTCCAGCAAAGGGTCATTCATAGCTTCACGAAGTAACATACCATCAGTCATATACCTGAAGACAAACAATATTTTAAATTTTCCAAATTAATACTGAAGTATCACCTGTGTAGAAACTTCCATCATTCCTTCTCACTTACTACAGTTTCTATCTTACCCATCCCTCCCGCAAACAGCACCACCCAGGCTAAATGCTTACAAGAAGGTGCGATTAAAAAAGAAGGCGTGAGGCCCAGGGTCATGTTTTTAATCAAGAGAACTGGGTACAACAAGAGCTAAAGCTCAAGGGGTTGTAGTTTGATAAGGATTTCTATTTTTTTTTAAAGCACAATTTTGCATACTATTATCCTATGCATCCACTTGATTTTATTACTTTTACCCTCATCTTCCACACCCCATTCCCTCCTATTGTTTGCTGCAACTTACTTGTATGTAATCTTAGATTAAATATTCTTTGGGGCAATGACTATCTTCCTAAAGCATACAGTTCAAGAGAAAACTTAGTGTTTAGGACTGTAAATGTTACCCGAACATGAATAAAAACAACGAGGAGTCTTTGTGGCACCTTAGAGCAGGGGTGGGCAAACTATGGACCATGGGCCACATCCGGCCCGCGGGACCATCCTGCCCAGCCCGAGCTCCTGGCCAGAGAGGCTAGCTCCCGGCGCCCCCCCCGGCTGTTCCCCACTTCCCCACAGAGCCACACCGCTGTGCGGTCAGCATTCTGGGCAGCAGAGCTGCACACTCCTGCCAAGCAGAGCGGTAGCATGTCTGGCTCTGGCCGGTGCAGACAGACAGACATGCTGCACTGCATGGTGAATGGGCCAGGGGGTTGTATAAGGGGCGGGGGGCTCCGAGCGGCAACAGGGGACAGGGAGCAGTTGGATGGAGCGGAAGTTGGGGGTGGGGTCAGGGGACGGGGAACAGGGGTGGTTGGATAGGGGTCAGGAGAGGGCCTGTCAGGGGACAGGGGTGTGGATAGGGGTCAGGAGACGGGGAACGAGGCGGTTGGATAGGCATGGCAGTCAGGAGACTGGGAGCAGGGGGGTTGGATAGAGGGTGGGGTCCCAGAGGGCGGTTGGTCCTGGGAGGGGGCAGTTAGGGGACAAGGAGCGGGGGGGGGGGGTTAGATAGGTCAGGGGTTCTGAGGGGGGCAGTCAGGGGGCGGGGGACAGGCTGTTTGGGGAGGCACAGCCTTCCCTACCCAGCCCTCCATCCAGTTTTGCAACCCCAATGTGGCCAAAATGTTTGCCCACTCCTGCCTTAGAGACTAATAAATTTATTTGGGCATAAGCTTTCGTGGGCTAAAACCCACTTCATCAGGTGCATGGAGTGAAAAATACAGTAGGCAGGTATATATATTACAGCACACGAAAAGATGGGAGTTGCCTTACCAAGTGGGGGTGGGTCAGTGCTAACGAGACTAATTCAGACAGGGCGGATGTAGCCTATTCTTGACAAGGGGTGAATATCAGAGGGAAAATTACTTTTTGTAGTGACCCAGCCATTCCCAGTCTTTATTCAGGCCTAATTTGATGGTGTCAAGTTTGCAAACTAATTCCAGTTCTGCAGTTTCTCGTTGAAGTCTGTTTTTGAAGTTTTTTTGAAGTATGGACAAAAAAAACTTCAAAAACAGACGTCAACGAGAAACTGCAGAACTGGAATTAATTTGCAAACTTGACACCATCAAATTAGGCCTGAATAAAAACTGGGAGTGGCTGGGTCACTACAAGAAGTAATTTCCCTCTGTTGATATTCACCTCTTCTGTCAACTGTTGGGAACAGGCTACATCCACACCTTGTTTGAATTGGCCTCGTTAGCACTGACCCCCACACTTGGTAAGGCAACTCCCATCTTTTCATGTGCTGTAATACATATACCTGCCTACTGTATTTTTCACTCCATGCACCTGATGAAGTGGGTTTTAGCCCATGAAAGCTTATGCCCAAATAAATTTGTTAGTCTCTATGGTGCCACAAAGACTCCTCGTTGTTTTCGCTGATACAGACTAACACGGCTACCCCTCTGAAACCCAATATGAATGTTAACAACGTAATGACCAGAGTCTAAAAACAAATTCACGCTTCATTCTGCCACCACAGGTTTTAGCATATGCACCAGTAGTGTAAATATATTTAGACTTTAACAAATTTAGCTAAAAAAAAAACAAAGTATTTTTTTCTTCAAACAACACAGAAATCATCTTTAGGCCCTTTCCACACTACAGCTTTTAATGAAGTTTGTAACAATGACTTAAACCTGCATATCCCACATCGTAAATGAGGGCACTAACCACCAGGCTATCATCTCTATCTGGCTCAATGAATTTTTAGACAAAATGGAACAGCTCCAACAGGAGAAAGAGAGAGAAAAAGACTGGGTCTATAGTCTGACTAAGGCACACCCCTGGAATGTGGAAGACCTGGGTTCAAGTCCCTCTCTGCCTGGTCTCCCACATTCGAGGTGGCTATTCTTTGGTAGGAAGCTCTCTCTTGTGAAAATTTTTGACATTTGCTTTGATATACATTGGAATCACACTATTCATATCTGGAAATACTCTGGGTTGTTTTGTAATGAACTACCTGAACGTGCCATGCAACTCATGCAAAGATAATAAGTGGGCCTCGTCCAGTGTTTTACACACCTGCTCAAGCTAACAATTCTGGATTTCATATATTTTCTCATGATGTCATAGTCACAGGAGCATTTTGAAATATATAGATTGGTTTCTCCTTATTCAAGTAAGCTGAATCTTGCCGCAATTAACGGACAGAACTGCTCAGATGGTCAGCTTTTATTTCCTTACAACACCAGTCTACTTCCTTGACTGACCAACTGATCGCTGCACATGCCCATGTGAGCCAGAGAGCAGAACCGATGAGGGACTTGTAGGAGATGGTTGGTTAGCAAGCATATCCCTGAGTCCAGGGGGAGGGACTCCAAACTGCACAGGAGGACTAGGTGAGGGAAAACCCAGTGTGTGTCTGTTTAAGTACACCAGCACTTTTGGACTGCAACCTCAGAGCACCATGGAGGCCATGTAGCAGTGTAGAAGGAGCCCTCGATACACCAATGTCTCAGTACAGGCATCCCACTTTATCACCCTGCTCCCCTTTATATGATCACTCATTCCCCTCAACTCCAAAGTTTCAGCTCTACAAGATGTGCATACAGAAACCGAGGAGAAGAGAGAGGAGTTAGCAGGGATATAGAAGAGGGTTTTATGGGCATAATGTCTTGGCTGGAAAACTAAGCAGGGACTGGGACTGTTCCTGTGACCCACAGTAGGAAAACAACCCAGAGTTTGTACTGGGAGGGCCTGGACTAGGAAAGTAGCTCCAGACAGCACCTGTTCTAATGAACCTCACGCGATTCATTAGTATACAATTAATCTCCAGGATTAGATAGGATTTTTGAAAGAAATTACTTTCACATTTCACTCTTCCCCCACCAGATCTGTAGGTCCCCCAGAGCTTAAGCCCCATGTTTCCCTACTCCTTGTGGGCACAGCCCTCTGTCCCCACAGATTTTCTCCATTCTCCTCTCTCACAACCTTGCTACCTCCATATTCCCAACCAAAACCTTTGGCCCTGTACAAGCCTGATAACAAAAAGTGGACAGTTGCCTATTTTGGGTGACTGTTACAATACTTACTTCAGAATTGTTTTTGCACTACTGCAGTCTTCAAATCGAATAGAGTAACCAACTTCCTGGCCCAACATCACATCCATTTCATCAGCAACTCGTTGTGCCACACTCATTGCAGCTACTCTCCTAGGCTGGGTACAAGCTACACCTCTCTTAGGTCCAGGTAAAGACCGCATGTAGTCAACACACCACTGAGGGATCTGTCAAGGACAAATTTGCAATTTAAATACACTTTAAATGCCCAGTCAGATACAACACAATTTATTCTGTAGTTGTTGAGCAGGTGATATCTAAAGATAAAAGTCCTGTTTTACAGCCTATAACTTCAATTAGAAACTGACGGCAAGATTTTTGTAGGAGTCAGCTGGCTTATTGGTATTTAAAAAAAAAAATTCCACTTATCCTTCTCATAATTTGCATTTCATGAATCCATTTACCAATAACTTGGATCAAATATAGATGTGAGGCTGTCAAATGAATGAGAAGTACACTTAATTCAAAATGAAGATGAAATATTTCACACTTAAGTAGTACTAGTTTTCACAAAACCTGCCATTTTTCAAATTAGTGAGAAACTGTATTGAGTGGCAGTACATTTAAGCAACTGTCAGATGACCTCAGTTTAGAAGTGCTGACGCTCCACTGGCATCTAAGAAAAGTAAACGCTCATGAAGTTTCATGAAGCCTTAATGTATACATTTTAGGGCATGTCTATACTGCAGTTAGCTGGGTATGAGCATTCAGGTTAGTCTACCTTGGCCAGAGAATTACAGCTCTACCTGTGTTACTGTGTCCTTGTTATTTCTGCCCAAACTCACCCAGATGTCTTTGGGTGCATATCCCATGATTCTGTGTGCTGAGACACTAAGATTCTTCTTCAGTCAATTATGAGAAAACTTGTCAGACCTTGTGGGGTAACTTTAGAAAAGGACTGGAGGACTGAGTCTTGCCTGTGTCCTCACTGAAAAGAGGGTGGGTTCAGCAAGAGATAAAGCACAGCTCAGGCCTTAAAACAAACCCCCAGCCTGCAAGCAAGCATGGATTCAAAATACAGGTAAGCACCTGCTTGAGTGCTGTGCATGTGAATGGCAAGGTGGTTTGGGCAAACACATGTAGAAGCATGGGCTAAGGCCACATGGTAGACATACCCTTGAAGATTGTTATAAAATTGTTTAAATATGTTATAAAGCACACTTTAAAATTAAATATTTATTACAGATGCAGTTCCTTGAAAAAAATACCCAAGTGTTAAAAATTTGGCTGAATCAGAAAATATCTTAAAATATCACAGTGAGAAGTAAAAAGAACAAAGTCTGGAATCTCCATTTGGTTAGAGTTCCTAAAGAAACAGGAAGAGAATCTAACTTTTACCAAACAGATATGAATTTCCGGTATTACCAATGGAATCAGAATGTGTTTATTTTGTTTGAAAGTAAGCAATTTACTGATTCAATGATGGGAGATTTAGTCCCACACCCCCCTCCTTTACAGTCTGTATTAAACTTTATTCTTAATACAGAAAGAAAAATCTGCACCTCTGATAATCTGAGATGCAGAAGACAGTGAATGAAATATACTTTGATTACATTCTTAATTTGATGAGAGGTTTAGTAAATCACATTATCTGAAGACATCTCCAGGGATAACCAGTCATGGGTCTAGAGGTCAAGCAGAACTCCCCTAACATTAATGTCCATGTAACCAGGCCCCTAGTAATTTCCTTTCAGAATACTTCTAGATTAAGAGCTAAAACAAAGTGCAAAAAGAGAAAGATACAAACAAAACTACAGAATCCCACTAAACACAGAGGATGAATGACTTAATCCATGTAAGTTTCTCTGAATAGAATAAAATATTTTTTCTTCAAAAATGTTATTCTACAGATTGCTACTGGAAGAAACTGAAAAGGCCCAAGATCCCAAATGCAACAGAAAAATCCACAAGCTGCAACAGGAGGCAAACACAAAGACATACCGAAAAAGCAACATGTTTTTAGTCAGGGCTTTGGAGCGGAGCCTAGAGCACAGCTCCAAAACCCTGTTTAGAATTAAGGTACCTTTCTTATAAATATGAAAAATACAAGAGGTCTAGAGTACCTACTAAAAATTGTCAAAAGAGGGATAACAGACATCTGAACAGAAAAGAACCCTAAGGAGCAGAAAAGTTTGGACAACATAGGCAAAAGAATAGGTTCTGTACCATAGGAATCCGAGTGCAGATTATCTGAGTAGAAACATGCACACAAGTGCTTCACACATGTGAAGAGGAGAAATGAAGTCACTTTGCAAGACACCAGTAAAAATGCAAGTCTGAGGCTAGTTGCTGAAGCATTGCCCCTACAAACAGAATAAGTCTCAACATGACCTTAAAACACCAGGCTTGCCAGGCTACAACAGTGAGAAATATAATTAGACAGCCATTTAGAAATGGTTTTCTTGGTAACAGAATCTAGTATAATGGTGTTAAATGAAAAAAGCTGGGTGGACTTTAAGGTCTTTAATCTGATTCATATAAAAACCAAAAAGATTTCTTTACATCAAGTTCACAAAGAAAGACCTCACCAGGACCAGCATGCAAGCACACAGAAAGATGACTGTTTCACAATGAAGTGGATCTCAGTCATCATCCCTGGTAGGAATTTAGAATAAATCTATAGCATCACACGGTCCTTATAAAACTTAGCATCATGTGGATCGGTAAGAATCTGAAGCCACTGTAGGAGCCAAAATTACTGCCACCAGGAAAATAGACTTTCCTTGTAAGAAAGCTATTTCACAGATATCAAATGGATCAGGAAGAGCTTTCATTAGCTTTGTGAGTCCCTTGACACAGAGGGGCTTTCTAATGAAGGGCAGAGACTTTCAAACACAAAAACCACCACATGAACCTGGTGACAAGGGGCTGCTGTGAGAATAGTCTACATTGGATACATTTGTGACAGGCCAAAATAATAACCAAATGAACATTCAGTAGAGTTCTTAAAAACAGATTAAGTCAAATGAATAATGTAATCAAGCCAAGAGTTCCTTTTTGTCATCGTCAGTTTTTTTGGCGCGCGGTAAGGAAAAGAACACGGGTACTGTTTAAAGGATTTAAATGAGATGCTTTAACTACTAAAAAACCTTCACTGCTTAAAAGTTTACAGGGTGAAATCCTGGGCCCATGGAAGTCAGTGGCAAAACTACAATTGATGTCAATGGAACCAGGTTTTCACCTGTAATTCTTTTCTTGTGGATTGTTGACACATGTGCTCAGAAACCCCATGCATTCGGCCTCAATTCTCAAACTATGCGCAGGGTAGCGGCATCACTGGGTGTATGTTGAACAGTATTCTGTTCTGTGTGATGAGACTCCTAGTGGGAGCAGCTACTATCTCTATGGGTCAGTCTACACTAGGAAAATATAAGAGCATTATGGAAGTGCCAATTACAGTTCCACTGTTAAGGTGGACTTGAGTTTTGCACTTTCAGCAAGGATTCAATCACTTATTGACAGAGGTGTCAATAAGCATATTTTGTTTAATAAAACTTTAAGAGCACAAGGGAAGGGAGTTCTGAATATTAATGTGACCCTTCTATTGTGACTATACTGACAACAGTACCTCTGTGTGCTTTAATTGTAGCTGCTGCCATTGCAGCCTTAAGGGGGTTCTCTCCCCAAACCGGTGGAACGTCTGAGCCAGATAAGGAGGAGAAAGAAGAGAACTTGGGATGACATTTTCAATGAGATCCTGCAAGCCAGTGATATACCAAGACCGCGAGCAAAGGGCCTAGAAGGTGAATACTGCAGATTGGAGAAAGAAAGAGCGGAGAGGAGAATAATTCACAAATCCTAGCAGGAAAAGGAGTTCCAGTATATAATGGGGCTTCTCCGGCAGCAAACAGATGCTGCAGACTCTTGTGGATCTACAGGTTCAACTATCCTGGGCTCGCCTCTCATTGCAGTCCATGGAGAACTCCATTACAGTGCCTCCCTACATCTCCCCCTCAACATTCCACATGGCGTCAAGAGCCGCATCCCTAGCCCTACCACTCCTCTCTGGGGGACATTAAGGACAATCACACTTCACATACACCTCTGAATGCCATAGTTGCTGTTTGTGTAGGTAAAATGGACATATATGTTCTTTCCCCTTGTTAAGTTCTGTTCCATTAAATTAAGTTAAATGTAGTTGCTTTTAAATTGCACAGATTTTTCTTTGCACTAGTTTTGTTACTGAATAAAATTATATTGTTTGGAAAAGAATTAACCTTTATTAGTTCACAACATATGCTGCAGAGTGCCTAGCAGTTCCAAAAGTACCCACTTGTTACTGTGCATACAGTGACCCACAACTCAGAGGATCAGTGAAAAATAGTAATCAAATGTACACCAAGCACTGTAAAATTAATAGGTGCACTGACAGTGTTGTATTCATAGGTATACACCAAAGCACCAAAACAACAGGGCCAGGTAAAGCATAGTTCACCACAATACATTACTGTGGCTCACTGTTAAAGTGCTCTTTTCAAAGCCTCTGAGCTGCATAGCTCGACATTGAGCTCTTCTAATAATCCTTGTGTCTGGCTGTTCAAATTCAGCAGACAGGCACTCCTCCTCCACCATGGCAGCAACTTTTCCCCCTTTGCTTCACAGATACTATCCAAGAAGGAGCAGGCAGCTATAACCACTGAGATCCAATCTTGTGAGTAAACAATGCCAGCATCCCTTCAATCTACCAAAAGCACATTCAACTGTAATTCTGTATCTGCTGAGCTGGTAGCTGAATCTTTCCTTGGTGCAGCTGCGGTGGCTGGTGTACAGCTTCATGAGCTGGGAGCAAGGGGTAGGCTAGATTCCCCAGGATCACTATTGAGATTTCAACATTTTCAATCATAATACGCTAGTCAGGAAAGAAAGTCCTTGCCTGTATCTTTCTGAACAGTCCTCTGTTTTTAAAGATGCGAGCATCATGCTACACCTTGCCTGACCAGCCAACATTGATGTTGGTGAAGTGGCCCCAGTGATCCATCAATGCTTGCAGAACCATAGCTCTTTCTAATGGTGTACTCTGTGGTAAGATGGTCTGGTACCAAAATAGGGATGTGTGTGCTGCCTGTTACTCCACTGCAGTTCAGGAACCCCATTGCTGCAAATCCATCCACTGTGTCGTGCACACTGCCAGGAATCACAGTCCAGCATAATTGTCTCCTGCTAACAGCCGTACACACTTGCATGACAAAAACCCCTGCAGTGGAATTTCCAACTCCAAAATGATTTCCCACTGACCAATAATCACCCAGTGTTGCAAGTTTCCACAGTTCAACTGCCACTCTCTTATCCACTGTCAGTGCAGCTCTCACTTCGTTATCCTGGCACTGCAAGGCTAGGGCAAGCTCAGCACACATATCTAGGAATGTGGTCTTGAACAATGATTGTAAAATTTTTGGATGTGCATCATCCCAAACCTGCATTACCATGTAATCCCATCAGTGTTCATTTCTCAAGCCCAGAAGCAGCACATCATCTGCAACTGCTCTGTGACCACCACTGTCAACCTTGAATTGGTTCTTGCTATGTACAAAACCAATCTGTCTTCCAAGAAATCATCACGTTCTGTTGATTCAGTTCTTCTGTGGCCCAGCAAATATCGGAAAATTATCTGTTCTGTGCTTGCAATGCTTATGACAACAGAGCAGAGCTGTACAAGCTCCATGTTTCCAGATGGTAGAGAGCAAGGATGGCCGAGCAGGTTCATGGGATTTTTTAAAAAGGCACAAATATTATGGGATACAGACGACATTATGGGTTGGAAACAATTTCACGCTGGGAAGCTGACCTCTTACACCCATTCATGCCTGTGTGTCTAATTTCCGCCCCATTATGCACTGTCAAAATTTATGCTGGAGAGTGGCAGGTTGCATACTGGGATACCTACCTATGGTGCTCTGCACTGTCCATCGACATAAGCACTTCTGGTGAGTACACACAGCGCCGATGCAAGAAGACAAGCATGCATGCACACTAGCGATATACTACCCATAGCAGCTTTATGCCAATTTAACTTGTGTTGACCAAAATTTGTAGTTTAGACATGATCTAAGACTTAGGCTACTAAGTCCCTCAGTCAGTTCTGAAAATTTTACCCCATGTGACCTACTTTGTAACCAAGAATACTGGAGGTTTAAGCCATTCATATGAAGGATACAAGCCACCTTATACCACTGCAGATGAATTCTCAGAGGCTGAAGTTAGTATCCTTGATGGACTTTTATATATTCAAGTGACTGATTTATTTAATGGACTTTTGAGAACACGTTTCTTTTCCAAAGGATTTGTATATTCAGAGTTGCCTTAGACAACCCATTGCACAAAGTGCTGACTTCAGCTGAAGTACTTAAAAAAAACAAAAAAAAACACCTATGTAATACCACTGAGGTATGTTACCATGCCTTCTTCCACTGACAAATAACTGGTTCCAGAAACCTGCAGTGAGAGGGACATCTTGTACCTATGGTCCTCAACATTTTCCAGACTTTCAAACTTTATTTTTGACTAAAATCTATCTCCGTAATACCGACTACAAATTCATTACAATCTGTTTAAAATCCTTTTTTTAGTCTTTATGAATCCATCTGCCTATACAGGGAGATTTAGGCATGCAATTTAATAAACTACTTTTCCACATGAGCCCTCTGAGGAGAAACCAGGAGCTATATAAAAGTGTTTGTACCCATACCCAAACTAGCAATTTTCTGATCCCTTAACAGATCCACTTCTATGTGCCACTCCCAATGTCTTGCTTATTTTGTAAGTCCCCAAATCTCTGGTGGGTTAGCAGGGGGCCTTTAGATCTAAATATCACATTGTTCAAAGCACCAATAGCTTTGGAAAGCTATGTATTCAGTACAAATCTAACCCAGGGAGATTTCCACCTAGGATACAGAAGGGCATCCCACTGTCCTCTGAAGGAGCCAGCAACCTACAGAAGTAGTATAACAACAAGAAGCACCACCAGTTCAAGAGAAAATATATAATGTTGTTCTCTTTGGACCAGAGTATGGAAGATTTGAGCTTCAGTTTCTTTGATGAGCATAGCCCAGGGGCAGCAGCAGTCAGGAAAGGAGTTCTAATTCTGGCCCTAACACAGACTAGCTGTGAAGTCATGGGTAAATCACCTAACCTCTACAGCACTGTTTCACTATCATTAAAGTGTGAATTTCTCTCCTTCATAAGTGTTGACATTAAATGTATCTTTTAGAGTACAAAGTGATATTCAAGTACTATTGAGATATTAGATTTTTGTATGTCAATTTTCTGATTAAATTCAACTCAAGATCACTCAGTGCCATAAAAACAGCAGTACACACATTTTTCAGAAATGCTTTTCCTTTAGTTTTCACCCATTAGCTGGACTAGGATCTTAAAATTAAAATTATAATGTGTAAAATAGAGATCAATGTTTTAGGCATTAAGCAACTGAAAAGTTCATTAAACAAGTATTGCTCAAGAGGGTAAGACTTGTGATGTGTCACTAAGACATTGAAATAAAATTAACACAATACTAAACAATTTATCATAGTAATCCAAAAAAAAAAAAAAAAAAAGGATATAAAACACTTCATCCTGTAACAAAAACTTAAAACTTTAAGAAGGAAGCATCAAGTGAATAAGAACTCACCTGTGTCGTTTTACCAGACCCGGTCTCTCCAACCAGTACAAAAGACTGGTTCCTAATCAGGATATCTGTAAATCTTTCCTTATACTCCCAGACAGGGAGCTGAAGCCGCTTCTTTAGGATTTCATAGTATCGAGGTGTATGTGGTAGGTTTGTGAATGGATTAATACCCTGTGGAAGTATTGCTGGTTTTAAAGGTGGTAATCCACCACCAACAAGAAGCATAGAATTAGATGAAGGACGCAAATCTTTTTCCTTGTCTCTCTCTCTGTCACGATCTCTCTCTCTGTCACGATCTCTGTCACGGTCTTTAGAACGATCTTCACGATCCCTGTCACGATCTCGATCCTTCCTAAAAGGATTTCCAGAACACAGCAAAAATACAGAATGTTGAAGTAAATACTTAAAGACAGAATATCTCCTATGAATGAAGGAAGTATATCAAGAAAACTAGATAAAAATGAAGAGTTTAGGTTCTTTTCTTTACACTGAGTAGTTTTAAAAATAAGAAATAGGAGCTAATCTAAAACAAAAGAACCAAAGAAAGTATTAAACTAATGTTTCACTATGAAATACATTATGCAGTTCATGCAAACTGAATGCACAGTAAATGTTTTAAACAGTTTTGCAAGCAGTTTCACTTAAGTGTACTGCAGAGAAGGAAAAATATCACTGTTTGTTTGCTTGTGTCATTACAAAGACCGAATTTCATGTTTGAGGCATATGCTATATTAGTTATGCAAAAATTACAAAAACACTCACTGCTCATGAGTGCTGGAGATAATACACACATACAGATACATTCACCTACACGCACACAAAAAACAAACTTTATAAATAGACATAATTAAGCTTCCTAGTAATAATGGTAGAGAAACCAGAGTAAAAGCATTCGTTTTTTAAAGGCAGAGAAACTGGGGTACAAAATGCACTATGGCATATCAAATTGGGGCCTAAACCGTATGATAAATTCCCTTTAAATTAAGACGGAACTGCAAGTTAAAATTAATCCCAATCAGGCTGGAGGGAATATTCAGATCAAATATATGGAGTAAACTCAATCTGCCTTTTAGTTTTACAAGTCGCCTTCAACTGGGTATCAAGTTTAATTTGGCCTCAGGTTTAGATTTCACAAGAACAAGGACTATAGACCAATAAAAATGTTTCTCCTAATTCCCCTACCCAATTCACCAGAAACAGTTTTTTTGTGGAAGGAACATGGTCAATTTAAAATATAGTCCTTCGGGGGGGGGGGGGGGGGGGGAATGTATGAAAGATAGTTTCATATACTATACCTGGCCTTGAATCATACTGGTAACTTTTGTGATTTTACAATCTCATTTCCTTTTAAGGTTTTTTTCCTCCCCGTTACCCCGTGAGAAACCCACACAAACAAAAGGGGAAATGGACTATACAGTGGAAATGGAGAAACTAACTATCCACAAAGAGCTGTCAAACAAAACAAAAAAAATTTGGAAAAGTTCTCATCATCTTACAGTAATCCTAAATGGTGTTTGTCACTGAAACAGGTGAAAATTTTCAGCCAGAAGTGTGATTTAATTTGACAGTATCCCTTTAAACTAAAACACTTCCCTGGGAGGTTTGCAACCAAACCTTTTCCAGGATTGTGCTAGTGGTACCCAAATGTTGAAAGAGATGAGAAACTAACTAAACACAAGTAAAACAAAGGCCCCAAACTTGAAGAAGAAAAAAAAGTATGCTCATGCTTAACTTTATGCACTGAGAATCATCACACTGAAGTCAATGGGGCTACTCACAGTGCATAAAGTTAAGCATGCGTGATAGTATCTGAAGGACTGGGACCCAAGCATGTTTCCACTGTCCAAGATGAGAACAAAAATAAACTGGGAAAAGCAAGATTGTTGAAAAAGATAATACTGAACTACCAAGAGGGCATTTGTAACATAGGTTAAGAAATTTAGTGATTTTCCACATATGTACCCTTTCCCTTTAAAAATCTCTGACCCATATTTTCAACAGCAACCACTAGTTTTGTGAGCCGATCTTTTAAATACCTAATATCTGATTTTCAGGCCTGCACTACAGTACAAGGTTATGTTGGCACAGCTATGGTGGTTAGGAGTGGGGAGAGGGAAATCATACCCCCTAGCCAACATAACCCTCAGTGTATATGCAACTATGCCAACAAAAGAGTGCTTCTGCTGGTTTAGCTAACATCTGTTTGGTGAGGTGTTATTATGCCAGCAAGAGAATTCTGTCTACCTGCATACACTGCATCTACACTAGGTGACTATGCTGGCATAGCTATGCTAACATAAGTCCTGTAGCGTAGACATAAAATCAAAGTTACACAGCACTGACTCGATTAATTTCAGTTGAAGTTGCGGGTGTTCAACACTTTTTAAAATTAAGCCTTAGATCTAAAGCTGAGCACCTAAAACCGGAGGATACTTTTGAAAATCCGGCCCTCTGAAACAAGTCAACTGTAGTTGGATGTAGTATACGTGACATTCTTGTTCCTGGAAAAGATTTACCAGTAAACTAAAGTTCAGTACCTCAAGGTAACAGCATTGTCTCTTGCTGCAAAAGAGATAATTTAGCCTATCCATTTGGTCATAAGAGTTGTAAATAAGGTATTTATAAAATTAACACATTTTAAATAGGAATTGTGTCTTACAATTTTTTTTTTAAACGTACAAGTACCCCAACTTTTTCTACAGATTTTCTAATATGCTGTTGATACAAATCAAACTGCCTCAAAACAGTTCTGTGGTCAGGTACAGCAACTACAGATAAACAATTGTTATACTTACATATGTAAAAAAATCAAAGAATAATTAGTGGCCTTTTGGCTTGCAAGCTGAGGATTCCCGCAACATCATATCCTTTGAATTTCAATTCACAAACTTCAAATGGCACAACAACAAAAATCCTAATAATCTCACCTAAAAGTAAATGGCCAACTGATCTCTTTAGGAACTCTTCTTATTCTCCCTCTCCATTTTGGGGGCAACAGAAACTCTTCCTATTGGGCACCAGGCTGCCTCATACTATTCAGGGAAATAACAAGAATAGGCACAGTTCCTGAAGAGAGCTCATGGCCAATTACTCTTCCCCCCCCCCCCCCCCCCCAGCATCTCATATGCATCCTAGGCTGCTACTAGCCATGCCTCCTTTTAACACACAAAGTAATGAATAGGTCTGGGAGCTTCTACCTACAAAAAAATGAAGTTGCAACCAGCTAAAGTTAGCACATAGTAGTTTTGTATTTTACAAACTCTAAGCCATAGATTGTTTTAAGAAGTGGCTGAGTAACCTTGTTCTTATGAGAAAAGGCCCATAACAGCTCTAATTTACCATATCTAGATCCTCAATTGATTGTATGGCTCTAGAGGTGACCATAAAGAATTACTGACACCATTAATGTGTTATTTATCTTTTAAAAAGACCTAAAATCTACAGTATTTTGTGTCACTGTTACCCTCACTCTCCCTCTGCAGTGCCTCTGGTTTCAAAAATTTGTTCCATTTTATCCTAATTCACGCACTAATCCTGCAATGAGCTTTACAGTCCAAGGCCCTGATGCATCATCTTAAACTGTCTGAGCCAGCACCTGTCTCATGCTATCTGTTTGAACACCATCACAATGAGGGTCTGATGTGACTGAAGCTCCTGTGCACTAATGTAATACGAATAATAAATATAGCAAGAGCTTAAAACTTAATTTTTAAATGAAAGCTTACATTTTGCTGAAATTGATGTCTTCTTATGCCCTCACACTAGCCAGGAAAAGTATCCTTAATTACAACTGGAAAGAGATTTGTTTTCAGGCTTTACAGCAATGTATTCAGTTGTGGGGGAGAAGTCTATTGGGATGCTGCAGAAGTAGTTTAGACTTTTAAAACAGTTAATGATCTGTCTAGAATAGCGTGTGTAATGAGATTTGCGTATACTAAGCTCTGAAAATGTTTCTATTAGTAGTGAGGTCAGAACCTATACAAACGGACAGCGAGATTGAGAAAATGCATAGAAAAATGTCAATTTGCAAAAATGCAAACTACACCTGGCAAAAAATAGATATTTGATTGGAGGGAGAGTCTGGAAGCAGAAGGAGACCCCGTGACAATGAGAAGCTTTTCACACCTTTTGTTTGAAAAATAAGCCTAACACTAGGATCAGACTGTTATGAATGAGACCACCCACACCAGCATTAGATAGGGTAATACCAGTTACCAACTGACATTTAATAGGACAAAATTCTCCCTAAAGGGAAAACTATTCCATACGTGTCTACTTCGGCATTTCTTGCATCTTTCTCTGAAGCTTCCATTACTAACCACTTTCACAGAGGAGATACTGGATTAGATGGTGATTTGACCCAGTATGGCGATTCCTATTAGTCCTCCATCATTTTCAATTATTCCATTTAACTGTTACCCACACACAACCAAGAAAAATCTATAGGATACTATTTTAAATTTCAGAATTCAAATGCTTCAACTAAAAGGTAAACTAATTCAAGGACACTCCGTATACTTTTGTTGTTTAACATCCATCCACCCCATCAATTTTCAGTCTAAGTTCAAAACAAAAATAAATTATATGTAATTAAATTCACTCCTGCATCTCCTAACATCTCTTCCAATGTTTGTGATTTTACAATTACCAAAAAAAAAAAAAAAAAAAAAGTAATACTTTCCCCTCTTCTGTTCACCTGTGGAAAATCTCACACAAAGAGGAATGATTGATCACACGGGAAACAGTGAAACTGACTAGACACAAAATGCTGAAAGATGCACAGAAAACCAACAAAAGAATATCTTTGTCGTACCCCTCCCCCCGCCACCTTCGGTTTCGTTAATCAAAGCTGTTACTCGTCAACCGCAGTTTGCAAAGCTGCAGACAGAAGTTGCCGAGATCACTCTACATTACTGAGGGAAGATGATCAGCCTAGGGCCGAAAACTATGATCTGGTTCAGGCCATGTCGGAGTGTTGGGGACACGAGTTTAGAAATGCCGACCCCCGCTCAGCGCTGCGCGGGGACCCGGGTTCACGGGACTATCTCATCGAGCGATATGGGGCTGCGGCGGTAACTCAGCGACCCGAGGAACCGGGTAACGGGAGAACGGATGGGGTCACCGTTTGCACGGACACGGGAACCTTTCTGCTGGAAATCGGAGCCCGCCCCGGCCAGGATTTGGGATTCCTACAAGGAAAGGCGCAGGGGCCGGCTCCCGGCCGCTCCCACCCAGCTCGCCCGGCGCCCCCGCCGTGTCCCCTGCCCCGCACTGGGGCTTCCGGCTCTTGGAGAGGAGGGACGGAGCCCTCTCTACACTCAGGGAAACCACCGGGCTCTTGAGCCGCCCCGCCCCACCCCCCGAAACGGGACGAGGAGACGCGCCTACCCCAAGGATTCGCCATGCGGCTTGTGTGCCGCGCCCAGGCGGCTCCTAGCCCCGCCGATCCCCGCCCAGACCCAAGACGGCAGGGAGCGAGTCTGGCACCGAGGGTACAAAGCGGATTAGGCGGGAGCCGCTCCGAGCGAAAGTGACCGGCCCCCGCCCGCAGGCCGCGCGGCCAGGCCCCGGCGTCCCTCACCCGTCAGCCATGGCGCGCTTCTTGCTGGAGGTGTAGTCATCCCCTAGGTCTAGGCGATGGCGCTTGGACATCGTGCCAGCGGCAGCAGGGGCCTTCGGGCGGGGACGGCGGCTCCGCGCTCTCCGCTCCTCGGGCAGCAGCAGCGGCGGCAGCGCCGCGAGGCCAGGAACAGCAACTAAAATGGCGGCCGGAAGGAAGCCCCGATCCGCGCGAGACACTGAACGAGCGGCTTCGAAGAGGGGGAAGCGGTGCATTCTCTCCGAGTCCGGCTGGGAACCTTACCCCCGCGCGTCCGGGTCCGGCCCGCGGATCGCTCTTCGGGACCCCCATTGCCACCCACGGAGCGGAATGGGGGCCACAGCGTGGGGCGGTGCGAGCGGCGAAATGGGTGAGGCCGGAGTGCTCTGCCATGGCGCACACGTGCAGAAAAAGCCAGTGCTGGGCAAGCGGGCCTGCCAGGGGTGGTGTGCACGGGACAGCCTGGCACTATAAGCACTGCCCCGTGGCCCAAAGCAGGACCAGCTCCCCCCACCCCAGGGGGACCTGACTAGTGACCAGACTGTGAGTTTGACTACAGCTGGTAATGCCCTCCTGCAGCGTTTCCAGGAGCAGCCTGTTTATAACAGCAGATGGCCCAGACCCACAACAGGGCCTGGGAAACATCTCACTGGCCCCAACCCTTCAGCACCAATAGGCAACGCTTTCCCACAATGACTGTGTTGTGACGGTGTCATCACTTTTCTGACATGACCTTGTGACTTGCTATGATGGCTGACTTAGCCTTGCTCCACAAACAAAGACCCAATCCTACAGACTTGTTACATATGTCCATCATACACATCATGGGACCTATTTAAATCTTTGTAAGATTGGGGCCATAGCTGCCCACCCATCAGCAACACCAGCTCAGAGCAACTCAAGCCCCACTATAGGTCTGCACACACAGCTCTTTCATGCTAGGCATTTCAGCTGATGTCAATGAGAGCAGGAAAGACTTGAGAACGCATCACAGTAGAAAGTATCTCCTATGATGGTAGATGTGCAGGTGAACGAGCCTCTGATAGTGTGGCTGATGTGATTACCAATGTGAGATATGCCAGCAATGCCCTTCTGCCATGTACATTGGCCAAACCGGACAGTCTCTATGTAAAAGAATAAATGGACATAAATCAGACATCAAGAATTATAACATTCAAAAACCAGTTGGAGAACAGTTCAGTCTCCCTGGCCACTCGATTACAGACCTAATGGCTGTGAGTTTGGTAGAACTCCTTTGCCACCCCTACTCCGCCAATATTGGATACAAATGTATTTTTATTTTCTATTTGCTTATTAAAAACAATAAAAATCCTGAGTGTACATTTGCATTACTAAAGCCCACAGTTTTGTTTTTTAAAGTTGGCCCATCTAAAATTGGCTGCAACAAGAATACTCCCTGTGTTAATCATATTATTTGCTATGATAAAACCATAGACACATGAACAGTCCTAAACACAACATCCATCACAGCTAATCTGTCTCGGAGAACATCCTAAGTGAATAGATGGACTTCACGCCACACCCAAAAAGGTAAACTTAGGCTATGTCTACACTGGTAATTGAACGACAAAACTTTTCAGAGGTAGGGTGACCAGATGTCCTGATTTTACAGGGACAGTCCTGATATTTGGGGCTTTTTTTCTTTATATGGGCTCCTATTACCCCCCACCTCCATTCCGATTTTTTACATCTGCTATCTGCTCACCCTATTCAGAGGTGTTAACCCCCCCACACACACCCCCAGACAAAAGTTTTGCCTCGACAAATGCCAGTGTGAGCAAATGCCGATCGTTGGAGGTAGAAGTTTTTTGTCAGCAGGATAGCCGACAAACAGCGGCTATATGGCGCGACTTTTAGTGGTACAGCTGTGGTGACACAGCCATGTCACTAAAAGCTGTAGTGTAGACATAGCCTTAGGTACAGTCAGATCAACAGAGGAAGCAAATTTCAGAGACAAGAACCCAACCTTTGACAAGGTTGATCAAATCTAGAAATATTAGCATGAGAGCATCAGTTGATCTCAACTACTGCAGTGAGGGAGAGGGAATAACCTTCACGTAATTATAGGAACTAAATCATGTAAGGCTTTACAAATCAAAATCAACACTCTGAATTGCACCAGGAAGCAAATAGGAAGCCAGTGTGGTTTTAAAAGTAGTGATGTGATGTGCTCCATATATACAACTTTACCAACCATTCAGGCACCATCTGAAACTTGTGAGCAGTCTTCAAACATAGCCCCATGTAGAGCACATCACTGTAATCCAGGTTGGAGGTCAGAAAGGCCTGGATGATTTTGGTAATATTTGTATCAGAGAAAAAGATTGCAGTTGCGTCAAGCACAGATAGGAAAATGCACTTTTAGCTATCAAAACCACATGGAATGCTAAGCAAATACAGATCAAGGAGGACTCCTAAATAGCATATCTCATTGACAAAGCATAGGAACACACCCCTCAATACTGGGGACAGATGCCACCCCTCCCTCACCCCCAGCCAACTAACATCACCTCTATCTCATCTGGGTTAAGTAGTAAGGAGCAGTTCAACGATAGGCTGAGCAAGTGCAGAACAGTGGTAGAATGTGTCTTTGGACGTTTAAAAGCTCGCTGGCGCTGTTTGCTGACTAGGTTAGACCTCAGCGCAACCAATATTCCCATTGTTATTGCTGCTTGCTGTGTGCTCCATAATATCTTTGAGAGTAAGGGGGAGACGTTTATGGCAGGGTGGGAGGTTGAGGCAAATCGCCTGGTGGCCAATTTTGAGCAACCAGACACCAGGGCGATTAGAAGAGCACAGGTAGGCGCGCTGCACATCAGAGAGGCTTTGAAAACCAGTTTCATGATTGGCCAGGCTATGGAGTGACAGTTATGTGTGTTTCTCCTTGATGCAAACCTGCCCCCTTTGTTGATTTTAATTCCCTGTAAGCCAACCACCCTCCCCACTTCGATCACAGCTGGCCAAGGAAATAAAGTCATTATTGTTTTGAAACCATGCATTCTTTCTTTATTAACTAAAAAAAGGGAGATAACTGACAAGGTATCCTAGGTGGGGTAGGGTGGGGTGGGGGAGGAGGGCAGGACAAGGCCACATTGCTTATTGTAGCCACACTACAAATCAAATCTGTTTGAATGACAGCCTTCTGTTGCTTGGGCCATCCTCTGGAGTGGAGTGGCTGGGTGGCCAGAGCCTCCCCCTCCCCCTCCCCCCATGTTCTTGGGCATCTGGGTGAGGAGGATATGGAACTTGAGGAGGAGGGCAGGCGGTTATACAGTGGATTCAGTGGCGGTCTGTGCTCTTGTTGCCTTTCCTGCAGCTCCACCAGACGCCTAAGCATGTCTGCTTGCTCCCCCATTAGCCTCAGCATCGCCTTCTGCCTCTTCTCATCACGCTCACTGTATGCTTTCCTGTCCTGTGTCACGGTATGCCTCCATGCATTCAGCTGTGCCCTATCAGTGCGGGTGGACTGCATGAGCTTGGAACAGATGTCATTGCGAGTGCATTTTTTTTTGCCTTCTAATCTGTGATAACCTCTGGGCAGGGCTGTCCTTACCCATACGCAAAGTATGCAGCTGCGTAGGGCTCCAGCCCCTGCTCTGGCTCTTCCCCCTTCCCCACCCCTGCTCCACCTCAGCCCCGCCCCCACTCCCCTGAGGAGTGCAGCATGGCCGGACCTGCACTCACTGGCAGTGATAAGTGCAGACCTGGCCCCAGCCGTGCCGCCAGTGAGTGCTGGGGAGTGGTTTCCCCCTACCCCCCAAGCCAGCCCCCCCCATGGAGGCCTGGGGCCCCACACCCCCCACAGGGGGCCTGCGTAGTGCCCCAGAATAGCTAGGGACGGCCCTGCCTCTGGGACAGAGATGATAGGGGAGCGTAGAAACATTTGCACCTGCGGGGGGATAAAAAGGGAGAGTAGAATTTAAGATACATTTCTGAGAACAAAAGGGAGACTCTTTCACAGTGAAGCAAGCAATTCACAGCAGACAGCACATGTGCCTTAGGTACAAGGTCGCCTTTTTCCTTTTATATTGAGTGCCTGCTGGTATGGTGACACATCACACATGGCTAGGCAACAGAATTCAGTTTCCAGGCAGCCATGGTAAGCCAAAGGGTACACGGGGTTGGCTTCTTCCACCTTCATAACATGTGGGAATGGTTTCAAACTGCAGTGCCCTCCTTTCCCATAGCAAGCAAAGCCAGTTGGGTTTGCCATTTACAATGAGGGGCTGTGGTTTTCGGGTGGATGTGCAGCACACCCATCCCCCCACCCCCCTGCGTGGTTATTCTCTGGGATGATCCCTTCAACCCCTCCCCCCACTGCGTGGCTATTCTCAGGGATGATCCCTTTTAGCCAAGTGCAAACAGCCCAGCATAAACGGGGTCCTTTTACTGTTCCCTTACAAAAATTCCCCTATTTCAACCAGGTGACCATGAATGATATCACTCTCCTGAGGCTAACACAGAAAGATATAGACCAAATGTTGCTTGAATGTGACCAAAACCCAGGACCATTCGCTGCCATGCTTTGTGCTGCAATGATTCCAGACTACTTGCTACTGGCTTGGCATGGTAAAGTGTCCTACTGTGGAGGACGGAATAAGGCAGCCTTGCCCAGAAACCTTCTGCAAAGGCTTTCAGAGTACCTCCAGGAGAGCTTCATGGATATGTCCCTGGAGGATTTCCGCTCCATCCCCAGACACGTTAACAGACTTTTCCAGTAGCTGTACTGGCTGCGAATGCATCCCAAGTCTTCAGGGCAAATCAAACATTAAACACAATTGCTTTTAAACCCTGTAGTGTAGTTACAAATGTGCACTCACTAGAGGTGCCTTCTCCGGCTTCAGGATCCGGGAACCCGCCTTGGGAGGGTATTAGCTCCAGGGTGATGAAAAGGTCCTGGCTGCCAGGGAGAACAAATTCTCTGCTTGCCTGCTGCTCATTCTCCTCCTCTACCTCCTCCTCTTCTTCATCCAGAAAATCCTCCTTCCTGTTGCATGAGACTCCCCTCTTGCAGGTGTCCACGGACAGTGGTGGGATAATGGTAGGGTCCCCCCAGAATGCCAGGCAGCTGATCATAGAAGTGGCATGTATGGGGCTCTGACCTGGAGTGACTGGGTCCTTTATCTTTTGGTAGGCTTGCCTGAGCTCCTTAACTTTCATGTGTTACTACTGTGTGTCCCTGTTGTAGCCTTTGTCCATCACGCCCTGTGCGATTTTGGCATATATATTAGCATTTATTTATTTTTAATCGGAGTTTGGCCTGCACAGATTCTTCTCCCCATACAGCAATCAGATCCAGTGTCTCCCGTTTGGTCCATGCTGGAGCTCGTTTGTGATTCTGGGACTGCCTGGTCACCTGTGCTGCTAAGCTCACCCTGCTGACCAAACAAGAAATGAAATTCAAAATTTCCCAGGACTTTTCCTGTGTACCTGGCTAGTGCATCGAAGTTGAAAGTTCCGTCCAGAGCGATCACATTGGAGCACTCTGGGATAGCTCCCGGAGGCCAATACCATCAAATTGCAGAGACGTGCCAGCATCAGCGCAGAAGGGCTAAGGCGGCTCCCTGCCCGCTCTGCCTCCCTCCCTCCTTGCCACTCCTGAAAGCAGCTGGCATGTCCCTGCAGCCCCTTGGGGGCTGTCTCCATGCGATGCCCCCACCCCGAGCGCCAACTCCGCAGCTCCCATTGGCCAGGAACTGCGGCCAATGGGAGCTGCACAGGTGGCGCCTGCTGGCAGCAGCGCACAGAGACCCCCTGCCCCTCCCCGCCTAGGAGCCACGGCCAGAGGGGCGGGGTGTGCCGGTCACTTTGGGACCCGCGCCACCCGAGGTAAGTGCCAGCCCCCTGGTCCCCTCCCTCTCCCCCAATCAAGGTACTTCACCTTATTTTAATTTACTTCCTATTACTTATAATAGAGGAGGAGGAGGAAGAAAAAAGAATGAAAAACAGGGGAGGAAGGGAGATAAGAGAGAATATTCTTTTTCTTGGTTGGGTCTTGAGGCGGGGGGGCCCAGAAATGAAGCTGTGCACAGGGCCCCACTAACTCTAAATCCACCACTGTTTTCAGAGGTCTAATTCTTTCTTAACAAATTTGTTAAGGTTGTGACGCTCTGTACCTCGGGGGAAACACGCTACATCCCAATGTTCATCCTTATAAAATGATTGTGTGGTATCCATGCAAAGTTTGTCATGGGGGGTGTCTTCAGAAGGCTCATGATGCACTGAACATTGTTGTTATAGTAATGTTATAGGTTGTAATTTCATGTACACACTTATGAGGCCGAAAATGTGTCCTCATGGCTTAAAACAAGCCCAGGCAAAACTCTCCAGGAACAGAGTGGCAGTTCACACCTCATCAGGGCATGCATGGGACAAACCGAGCCCAGCCTCACAGGAACAAAGGACACTGGCCTAGGCAGCAACAAAGGATCTGTTGGACTCTTGAGTGAGTCACCCTGCTTCCCTTGGTCAGATAGGGACTACAATGAGGTAATGCTCATCTGACCCTGAAGGGGAGGGGGAGACAAAGCCAAGAGGGAAGAAGGAACATGATAAAACGGAGAGACGTTTGCCATGCTCTTCCTCTCTCTTCCATCTCCATCTACAGACATCACCACCAAGTGACTGAAGCGCTGATCAAAGGGGAGAGCCTGGCTGAAGGGCAACCAGCCAGCCTGTGGTGAGAAGCATCTAAGTTTGTAAGGGTATAAAGATCAGCTTAGAATGTGTTTTGCTTTTATTTCATTTGACCAAATCCCACTTATGCTTTGATTTATAATCACTTAAAATCTTTGTAGTTAATAAATTTGTTTGTTTATTCAACCTGAAGCAGTGCATTTGGTTTGAAGTGTGTCAGAGACTCCCCTTGGGATAACAAACCTGGTACATATCAATTTCTTTGTTAAATTGACAAACTCATGTAAGCTTGCAGTGTCCAGCAGGCATAACTGGACACTGCAAAATGGAGGTTCCTAGGGTTGTGTCTGGGACCAGAGATATTGGCTAGTGTCATTCGGTTGCACAAGCGAAGCAGCTTACATGCTAGAGACTGTGCATGAACAGCCCAGGAGTGGGGGTTCTTACAGCAGAGCAGGGTAAGGCTGGCTCCTAGAGTTGAGGACTGGAGTGACCTAGCAGATCACCGGTCCAGATAACACCAGGGGAACATCACAAACGTAGTACAGGAGAAACTGTTTGCATGTTATTAGTATCTATTTTTACTTCTTTAATATTTAATACACATTTTTAATTGACTATTGTTTATTTGGTTCTTTAATACTTGATTACAGGTCCTTTCTTTCAACACAATTCTGCAAACAACATGTGCTTAACTTTAAACACACTATTAAAGGCAGTGGGACTGCTCATGTGCTTAAAGTTAAGCATGTGCATACATGTTTGTGGGATTGGGACCTTAGCTGTTCAATTTTTATCATCTGTATGTGAGTTGCTAAAGTCTGCCAAACAAAATCTAGTTACCATGATGTGAAATAGGTGACCTAATTACATACACCTGCTGGGTTAATAAAGCCAAATGTGTTGGAGGCTGGTCCTTTGTTATTTGTGAGGAGACAAGAGTGAATAATTAGCTGACTGTGTCAGTAACATGCAGAAAAACTCAGCGAGTGCTAGAAGCAGGTTGGAATACTGTGCAGACATTAACTGCCATACCTTGGCTAACAGCTGCTGCTGAACCCAGTTTATTATAACAAGATAGCTTCCATGTTCTCTTCCCACTTCCAGGTTGATTATGGAAGATATTCTGCAGCTGTATTAAAAGCCACCATGCAGAACAGACGTTAGCAGCCAATGAAAGTGCTTGACAAGGGGCTTTAAATGTCCACAGCTGTGTCAAAATGGATTGGAATCTCCTTCTCTTGATGCCTTATTTGCATAAAACCCCAGCAAGGAAGAAGCTAGGTTATTTTCAAGTTGGTTTATTTTTCTTTTGACAGCTGGGAATATTATTTTTAGTTTAATCTGAATACTGCTGTAACAGCCATAAAGGATTTAAGAGCAGACTCAGGCTAAGCCATTTTCTTCACTATTCGATTACTTTACAGATCTTGTAATGACATCTTTTCCCTTAATTTGGTGGGACTGTACCATGAGGTGAAAGCAGTCTGTTGCGTAAGCGAATTCCCTTCCAAAAATACAGGGTCTAATACAAGACACAAGACCTAATTTGTAGAGGTGCTGAGCAATCCAGCTCCCACTGAAGAAGAAAATGGGAATGGCAAGTGTACAGCACATTTAAAAAAAAATAATCAAACCATTAATATCTAGACTCTGCGTATTGTTTCACGTACTATAGGATCCTGCATAGAATTCTATGGGTGAGACTCACAGGGCAGGCTGAGGATTGCTGTGCCTAACTTTTAGGCTGCCTGCTGCCATGTAGAATTCACAAGCTCAAGTTAGGCATCCAGGCTACCTATGCAATGAACAAGAAGAGTTAGGTGCCTAAAAACAGATTCACAGGAGCCAGCAAGCTGAGTGGGGAGCTGCCTAGGGTAGGCAACACTGATGAAAGGGATGTATAGGCAGGTCAGTCATCTGGTTTTAAGCTGGACAGTCCTGTTTTTGAATGGTTTGTCCCCTGTCTGGTGCTTATGTAACCCACACACCTCCGGGTGGAGCATGAGAAAAGGAAAAAAAAAATTCTCCAGTTTTAGCTAACAGTCAGTTGTAAAATTTTAGAGCTTGCAAATTCACTCAATCCTACTTCTTGTTCAGCTAATCACTCAGACAAACAAGTGTGTTTACATTTGCAAGAGATAATGCTGCCCGCTTCTTGTTTACAATGTCACCTGAAAGTGAGAACAGGCGTTCTCATGGCACTGTTGTAGCCAGTGTCGCAAGATATTTACGTACCAGATGCGCATGCTTCAACCACCAGAGGACAAGCATCCATGTTGATGACGGGTTCTGCTCGAAAACCATCCAAAGCAGTGCGGATTGACGCATGTTCATTTTCATTATCTGAGTCAGATGCCACCAGCTGAAGGTTGAATTTCTTTTTTGGTGGTTCGGGTTCTGTAGTTTCCGCATCAGAGTGTTGCTCTTTTAAGACTTCTGAAAGCATGCTCCACACCTCTTCCCTCTCAGATTTCTGGCACTTCAGATTCTTAAATCTTTGGTTGAGTGCTGTAGCTATCTTTAGAAATCTCACATTGGTATCTTCTTTGCGTTTTGTGAAATCTGAAGTGTTCTTAAAATGAACACTATGTGCTGGGTCATCATCCGAGACTGCTATAACATGAAATATATGGCAGAATTTGGGTAAAACAGCAGGAAACCTAGAATTCTCCTCCCCTCTCCCCCCCGCCCCTCCCCCCCAGAGTTCAGTCACAAATTTAATCAGTACATTATTTTTTTAACCAGTGTCATCAGCATGGAAGCATGTTCTCTGGAATGATGGCCGAAGCATGAAGGGGCATATGAATGTTTAGCATATCTGGCACGTAAATACCTTGCAATGCTGGCTACAAAAGTTTCATGCAAATGCCTGGTGTCACTTTCTGGTGATATAGTAAATAAGAAGAGGACAGCATTATCTCCTGTAAATGTAAACAAACTTGTTAGTCCTACTTCTCATTCAGCCAATCGTTAAGACAGAGTGGAACTGTAGCCTCCGAAGTTTTACATTATTTTGTTTTTGAGTGCAGTTATGTAACAAAAACAAAATCTACATTTGTAAGTTGCACTTTCAAGACAAAGATTGCACTACAGTACTTGTATGAGGTGAATTGAAAAATACTATTTCTTCTGTTTATCATTTTTACAGTGCAAATATTTGTAATCAAAATACACACTTTGATTTCAATTACAACACAGAATACAAGATATATATGAAAATGTAGAAAAACATCCAAAATATTTAATACATTTCAATTGGTAGTCTCTTGTTTAACAGTGTGATTAAAACTGCAATTAATTGTGATTAATTTTTTTAATCACAAGTAATTTTTTTGAGTTAATCGCATGAGGTAACTGCAATTAATCAACAGCCCTAATACAATAACAATCAGAAAAATGGTAGTTACAATGAAGTGTGCGGGGAATTTTAAAGTGGGGCAAAGTTTGGGAATTTTCAGAAATCTCGCTGAAGCACAATTGGCCCTGCGGAGAATATTAAGTCTTGATGTTTTGTGAATGTAACTGTTTTTGTCACCTTCTTTTAAAGCTAAAAGAGGCTTGAACTTAAGAAAATTCAAGCAACTGTACTCTTACTGTGAACTGCTGCTTCTTGCTTTAAAAATACCATACATACAGAACATGGCATCAGGCACCTTGGAATAACCTAAAGAGATAAAACAACAAATGTTTGTGGTGTTTAATTTTGAAAGATAGCTGTTATACATGTGCAGGATTGGCTCTGTCATATTTTTACAACAAATAAGCCTTCTGAACAGGATAGCAGAGTGATAGTAGTTATGGTTGGGTTTCTTAGTTTATAAAATATGACTATTCTAACTACATTAAAATATACAAACTGACTCCAATTGTCTTGAAATTTGATGTGCCTCATGGGAACATAGGATAGGGTTCATGATTCAAATTTGGGATCATTTGAGCAAGGAGTTCCCATGGTGCAGCCCTCCTAACAAACAAACAAACAAACAAACAAACAAACCAACCATGTATTTACCACAACAAAAAAAATTATGCACACTTGGAGCTCAAACTATGGTTCTGATCCTCCCTCAAACTGGTACTACCCTTTGAGATTTACCTGAGTTAGCATACAGAACATAGGCTAATAGTCTAGACAAGATTACCCTATTAATGCAACCTGTCACTATTGTTCTTACATAGACATATTTGTTCTGCCACTATGGGGAAGCACTACTGAAAAAGTTGAGGGTAAAGTTTGGAATGCCAGGTCAAAACAAACTAACGTGACACATCTAAGAAAGTGAGACGTGCACGTGTTAACAGCCAGAAGGTTTGCAGGCAGTGTGCCATCACAATAATGGCGTGGCTCAAGGACATACTCTGGTCACTGAACCTGTGCTACCTCGGTGCTGTGAGCTTGAGTTCTATGCCTAGCAGCTTTCAGAGGGTGGGTGTTGTGCTTGATAAATTTGTGAATGGCATTATGTGACAAGGTTGCCTCCAGTTGTGGGGGACTGGACTCAGTGACCCAAGACCCTTTTCAGTCCTATATTCTCTCAGTTTCTAGACAAGAGAACGGAGAGTAACAAAAGGAAAACAAGCTGCTGGGTCATTTGGCTAAGGGGTTCCTGATACACAACATCCGTAATAGGAACTGCTTATATAACATTTTCAGATTCTTATAACTTTTTAGATGCAGAGCTAATATCCTCAGTGCTTCAGCATCCTTGCACTATTCTGACCCACTGGTCACTGACCAGCCTTCATACAGCAAAATACATTTATTCTTAAAGCAATACAATGAAAACATATCAAAACAATAAAAGAACCTATACACATGCTAAAAGCTTACCAGATGTCACCTCTAACTCCAACTCAGGACGCTGGTAGATGTCAGTCTTTCAAATGCTACTGCCATGTTTGCCCCTCGGTTACAAGTTCATGTCCATTTTTAGATCATGAACCAGAAACCAACTGGGCAGTTCAGTCATACAATTCAGGCATTTGATCTCCAGTCTCCTGTACAGGTAATCACCAGTCAGTGACCTTCCCTCAGGGAATAGCTTCAAAAGTCTGGGTCTTTGCATAACTGGAGTTTTGGCAATTGTATTAACCACTCCCCAGGGATTCCCCTGGAAACCCACTCAACACTCATTGTCCCAAACTTCCATGTCTGTCTGGCAAATTTCAATATAGTCATTTGAACATGTTACACTTCTTCAGTCTCAGAGCAGGACAGAGCCATCTGTGCCCTCTCCAACAAATACCCTCATCCTCCACAATTCCTCCTCAAGTCCCTTCACCAGGCCAAGGGAGGGGGCTCAAAGGCTACTTTTTATTTCACTGCTCCCTGTAGCGGGGTGGTTACCCCGCTCCTGCCTGGAAGGGCTTAAAACAGCCCTGGCATAGGGCTGCAGCTCTAAAAGCTGGGCTGATTGGGGAAGTAGCCACAGCTGGCCTGTACAAAAAGAGTGGGAGTCAGGAGGGCAGGTGGGCAGGCCAGCCGGCCGCTAAGACAGAGTACCTGGGTGGAGCAGGGCTGGGGAATTTCAGCCTGAATAGCCCCAGGCTGTGGCCTAGTAGGAGGCCAAGGGTTACTGGGGGTTGCAGAGGGCAGCCCATGGGTAGGCCAAGGCATCAGGTCCAAACCCAACCTTGTCTGTGATGAGTAGCCTATACTGCAGTCTGCCCCAGGGAGCGGGGGCTAGTTGGTGACTGGCAGTAGCCTTATTCTGAGGTGAGGTAGGGATAGTGGGTTGGGGTTCTCTGGGGAGAGGAGACCCTAGTACTGAGGGGTGTACTGCCAGGGGCAGCACCCCAGATACAAGGGCACTGGGGTCCAGGAGGGACACAGGGCCAGAGGACAGGAGGATCACTGGCCTGCAGGGGGTGCTCCAGGATGCTGGAAGAGCTAATTCCAGAAGACACCAGCAGGAGGTGCCACAGGGGTGAGTCCGCCCCTCTACACTCCCTGATCAGGGAAAAGCAACCCAGAACTCCACCCTTCCCCCTCCTACCCCCCCAATGCTGCCGCTTCCAGGCGGGGAAAGGCGTAGCAAACAAGTGCTACCTACACATGGCCTAGACTCTGAGCCCATTACAGACTTGCAAAGTGTTACCATCCCTTCCCCCTTGTCCTGAGGATTCCTTTTGAGACACTGCCTTCACTTACCCCTCAAGATCACATGTATGCCACTATACTGCTCACAATCCTCCCATTCACACATACCAACAACCTACAGACCTCAGTGCTGAAAGGAGGCAGACTTCTCATATCACAGTGACAACTCTGCCAACCTACTCCAACTAATCTCTCCACCACTCAGCACAACTCCCCTGAACACAGTAGCTGGAGTGCAATCAGATAAATATTGGAATTCAAACTTCTGCAACACAACATAAACCATGGCACATTCTTAGTTATGGCACCACTCTTACTGACCCATTCCCAGTGGAGGAGGGGTGTACCTTAGCTCCCTATTTCCTGGTTTTCAGAAGTTTAAGTCTGCTTTATTGTAACTCTGCATATTCTGGTTTTCACACATTTGAGCATAGGTGAACTCAGCATTCTGGAAGGTCAAGAGGCACCACCAGGCAACCGTAAGCCTGTATCAAGAAAATTTTGGGCAGCTAATTGTACTTGTATGGATACCATGACAAACCCCATTGGTTTAAGTGATTCTACAGACTAATATTTGTATCATAATGATAGAGTTGCAAGAGAGAGGTAAAGTAACAGTTCGAGGAGGAGACCTCATAAAAGCAAGTTCCCAGCACTGCTAGGAAACAAAAGGCACTTCTAGTGGAGGTGAAATACTTGACAGGGGGCACAAATGGAAGAGAAAAAGAGCAGGGTTGGGAGAGGGGGAGAAAGGAAAAGAGGAGGAAACAGCAAAAACATGTGAGAAAGGGAAGATGAAAGTGACAGAGGAAAAAAGACAACAGCAGTGATAAATGGATTGAAGAGAAGGAGAGGTAGAAACAAGAGAAGAACGATGAAGGAAAATCTATCCTGACAAACAGAGTCGTCACTTAGGCTCAGAAAGGGGATGTGGCTCAAAAAGTGATGACTGAAGTTTCAGAGAACGTAAGAGTGAAGGACAAACCACCGGCGGGGGAGGGAAAGTGGGTGAAGAGAGGCCAGGGTGTTACCTTTCGTTTGGCTTTAAAAATGCATCCAGCTTGCATCTACACAAACACACACCTTGGCATGAGATTAAAAACCTCAAGCTAATTCAGCTTCTATCCTTATCTCTCTTCCATTCTACCTTTTTATTTTAAATTACCTTTAGCTATTGCTGCTTCCATTGCATGTTTCCATGCAAAAGCTTTGCTGTTATCTCAAACTGGGTCCTATGCAGCCTTCAACACCCTCCATCCCTGTGTGTGCAAGCATGCATACACTAACATTTGCTTCCCATTTAATAACTCAGAAGGTTATTTACTTCATGCAACTAACACCACACCACAAGGGGAAGAGAAACATCAGAGAAGAGTGTTATAACATGTTGGCGGGGGAGAACGAAACAATGCTGAGGGAGAAAGCAACCAATACACAGGGAGAGAAAACACAGAAGGCAAAAGACAGTGTGTGAAACCTGGGAAGGGGAGGGTGGAGAAGAGTCGGTTAGGCAGATGTCTCATTGGCACAGTGAATAACCCATATTTCCTAAGAGGTGAGGCCAGATAGCAGCCATTATCCAATTCTGTTCTTGTCACTCAAGCCAGTAAGGGCAAATGGGAAAGAAAGGCTATGAGAAGAGTGACAGGAAAATTCTTAGTGTTTCTTAAAATCTGTGTACACCTAGCCACTATAGCAGTGGTCCCCCAATGATGGGGCAGGCCCCCATTGGGGGGCACAGAGGAATGTTGGGGGTGCGGTGGGACCTGGGTCAGCCCCTATGGGGGCAGGGAGGGAGCACCACCCAGCCGCACTCTGCCCTCATCTCTGCTCTGGCCCCAGCTCCTGGCTGTGGCTCTGCTTCCGGCCCCACCTCCAGCTGCAGCTCTGGCCCTTGCCTCAGCTCCTGGCTCCCGGCCTGGCAGTGGCTCTGCTCCCGGCCATGGCTCCAGCCCTGTTTCCAACCACAGACCAGCCCCAGCCCTAAACCCTGGTCATGGCTCCGCTTATGGCCCCGGCCACAAACCTGCCCCCAGCTGCGACTCGAGCCTTGGCTCCTGGCTCCCAGCCCAGCTGCCACTCCAGCCCCAGCCTTGGCCCCCAGAGAGGGTTGCCAGGTGTTGAGTTTTTGACCAGAACGCCCAATCGAAAAGGGATACTGGCAGCTCCAGTAAGTACCGCTGACCCGGCCGCTAAAAGTCCAGTTGGCATGGGGCCAGCAGGCTCCCTACCTGGTTCTGCGCAGCTCCCTGGAAGCGGTGACAAGTCCCTCGGCTCCTAGGCAGAGGGATGGCCATGAAGGCTCCATGTGCTATCCCCTCCCTCCCCCGAGCTCCAGCTCCGCAGGTCCCATTGTCCAGGTACTGTGGCCAATGGGAGCTGTGGGGGAGGAACTTGCGGGCGGAAGCAGGGCACAGAGCCGCGTGGCCGCACCTCCGCCTAGAAGCCAAGTGACAGGTCGCTGCTTGTGAGCAGTTGCCTGAGGTGAGCATTGCCTGGAACCTGCACCCCAAAACCCCTCCCGCACCTCAATCCATTGCCCTATCCCTGAGCCCCCTCCCACACCCAAAATTCCTCCCAGAGCTTGCAGTCCCCTCCCACGTCCCAGCCCTGAGCCCTCTCCTGCACCCCCGCCCATGCTCCAGTACTCTGCCCTGAGCCCCCTTCCGCACCCAAACTCTCTCCCAGAGCCCGCACCCCTCCTGCAGCCCAACACCCTGCCCAGCTCTGAGCCTCTTCCCACACCCAAACTCCCTCCTAGAGCCCACAATCCTCACCCCCTCCTGCACCCAAGCTCCCTCCTGGAGCCCACTCTCCAAACCCTCTCCTGCACCCCAACCCCCTCCCCAGCCTGGATCCCGCTCCTGCATCCAAGCACCTCATCCCTGGCCCCATCACAGAGCTTGCACAAAAGTCCACAGCCCGCACCCCAACCCCCTGCCTCAGCCCAGAGCCTCCTCCCGCACTCCGAACCCTTTGGTCCCAGCCTGCAGCCCAGTGAAAATGAATGAGTGAGTGAGGGTAGGGGAGAGTGAACGACAGAGGGAGGGAGAATGGTATGATGGGGCAGAGCCTCTAAGAAGGGGCTGGGCAGGGCCCCAGGAAAGGGGTAGGGGGCGAGGCAAAGTTGTTTGGTTTTGTGAATTAGAAAGTTGGCAACAGGGGCGGCCTGACGGTCGTTGTGAGAGCGGCATGCCTGCGGGAGGTCCACCAGTTCCACGGCTTCGGCGGTAATTCGGCAGCAGGTAAGCCGAAGGCGCAGGACCGGCGGATCACCCGCAGAAACGCCGCCGAATCCGCATGACCGCAGACCGCCCGCAGGCATGCTGCCGAAGGCCGCCTAACTGCCATGCTTGGGGCGGCAAAAAAACTAGAGCTGCCCCTGGTTGGCAACCCTGCTCCCAACTGCAGCCCCACACCTGCTTCTGGCTCTCAACTGTGGGAAGGGAGCGGCGCAGACAGGGGTAAGGAGGGCGCAAGGTAAAACGTTTGGGGACCACTGCACTATATAGTGGATCAATATCCAAACAGAGCATCAGCCTAAACTCTGAATGTTCTTGGGTTAAAGTAATTGTTCGTGTCACTGAATATAGCTTTCTGGATTTAATTTTCTTTTATTTTGTTTCTAGGTACCAGTGTGACAATACATCACATGCTACACAGAGGCCATGCTCAATGCCTCTTCATTTTTCAACATGCTGCGCATGACACATGGATGTCAGCTCTGATCTGCTGCATTGTACTTTTGTTTCTTTCTGTCAACTGGAGACATGCTCTCTTGTTGAGTCAAGTAGCTCCATAAATCAGTGGTGTGCTGGAGGGGGGCTTCTGGTGGAATTTTAACAAGGGACCCCTAAGCATCCCCAATTATTCTGAAGAGAAAATGAAGGTCACATCTCTGCCTAGGATGATGGAGTTCTCCTCCTCCTCCTCCCTGGATAAACTATGTCTGCCAGTAATGACTTATGACTGGGTCTCCTATGTCAGAAGAGAAAATATTTTGCCTTTAAAACACCAGACTGCACCAAGTGTCAGGTATTTAAAACAAAATAGCTGGGAGAGGGGTACCCCTGGATCCCAGTAACAGGGAGTCAGCTACTAGAACATAGTGCTATTCTGTCAGCACACTGCCAGTCCTGTTATTTCCAACCCAGGAGTACAAAGGGGGTTTAGTGTATCTCTCTCTCTCTCTCTCAGAGAGAGAGGAAAGGGGGTTCTGTAAGGAAAAACCCCAGGAACAGCCATGCTATTGAGGAAGCTTAGGCTGGATTTCTGTTTTGTTACTAACAATAAAAGGCAAACCCAAGAAAGGCTGAAAGCTTGGCCTAGATCCAGTGCTGGGAGTGTTGTGTGTTAGGGGCAGATAGGAACTCCATTAGCTTATATCCTCCTGAAGCTATTCACTATTTCACTCTCTTTAAATTATACCAGCATAACATTGTGCTATACCATCATACGGAGTATAACTTTCCAGAATTAACTATAAACATTTCCAGTAAATGCTCTTAATACAAGCTGGTGCCTCCCGCCTTGGCTGTGGTCATGAGAAAAAACTTTGTTTAATAGAAAAATCAATGAAGAGCTTCCCCAGTCCCTCACTCCCTGAGCATATTCAGACCAGGTTTATGGAAGTTATCATAGGCTAAGGGAGAAAATGTCTATAGGTGCCCCTGCTTCAAATAGTGATAGAACACCAATATGCCCTACCTATCGCTAAAGAACGTTATTAACGGTGATGCCATCTACAAACCAGACCATTAAAATGTGGCATATTCCCAAACACTTTTTAAAAAACTGAACTTCTTTAATGAAATATTCACAGGGATGTGCAGTAACTATTCTAATTATTTTTCATTCTATTGAACATGTGCAAATTCAACTTTAATCTAAGTTCCTTTCTTCTCTTGATTCCCCAGCTATTCCATTTCCTGCAAGGCATGTGAATGGAGAGGTTTGCCCAAGAAAGTGGCCTGTCTCAGTACAGCAGCTGCCACTCAGTAAAGTAAATGTGATCTTTGTGATCACACTGAAAAAAAGAAAAGGGGAAAAATATAGATATCCTAGAGGATTCCCAACCACTCAGCTGGGAAAAATGTATTCAGAAATGTTCACAAGAGGTCTGAGCCAGCTCCCACTGAATTCAACTGGTGTTGGATCAGGCTCAAAGGCCTTCTCCAAACTACAGGCAAAACCATATATATATAAAAGTGCTATTTTGTTTAGAGAAGGAAAATGTGGTCACCATACACTTTACTCCCATTGCTTTTTATTTCTCTCTTCCTATTCTTTAATAATGCATCAATTTATGCTTTATTTAAACTAACAAAATCAGCCAAAACACAGGACTTGGTGGTGATGGGGGACTTCAACTACCAGACATCTGTTGGGACAATAATACAGCAAAGCATGGATTATCCAACAAGTTCTTGGAATGTAGTGGAGACAATTTTTTTTTATTTTAAAAAGATGGAGAAAGCTACTAGGGGAGAGGATATTCTAGATTTGATTTTGACAAATGGGGAGGAACTGGTTGAGAATTTGAAAGTGGAAGGTGTCTTAGGTGAAAGTGATCATGAAATGGTAGAGTTCATGATTCTAAGGATTGGTGGGAGGGAAAACAGCACAATAAAGATAATGGATTTGAAGAAGGCAGACTTCAGCAAACTCAGGGAATTGGTAGGTAAGATCCCATGGGAAGCAAGTCTAAGGGGAAAAACAGTTCAAGAGGTTTTTTTTCCAAAGAGACATTATTAAGGGACACGAGCAAACTTTCCCACTGTGTAGGAAAGATAGGAAATATGGCAAGAGACTACACTGGCTTTATCAGGAAATCTTCAATGATGTGAAACTCAAAAAAAAAAAAAAAAAGTCCTACAAAAAGTGGAAACGATGTCAAGTTACAAAGGATTAATATAAACAACATACATATGTAGGGACAGAATCAGAAAGGCCAAGGCACAAAAGGAGATTAAACTAGCTAGAGACTAGTAACAAGAAAACATTTTACAAATATATTAGAAGCAAGAGGAAGACCAAGGACAGGGTAGGTCCATTACTCAATGAGAGGGGAAAACAATAACAGAAAATGTGTAAATGGCAGAATTGCTAAGTGACTGTTCTGTTTCAGTTTTTACCAAAAAGGTTAGTAGCAACTGGATGTTTAACATAGCGAATGCCACTGAAAATGAGACAGGATCAGAGGCTAAAATAGGGAAAGAGCAAGTTAAAAATTACTTAAACAAGTTAGATGTCTTAAAGTCACCAGGGCCTGACCAAATACATCCTAGAATACTCAAGGAGCTGACTGAGGAGATATCTGAGCCATTAGTGATTATCTTTGAAAAGTCATGGAAAATGGGAGAGATTCCATAGCACTGTAAAAGGGGAAATAAGGACAACCCAGTGTGACAAAGTTCCTCCTCTATCTTGGTGGGTCCTGCGCTTATTGGCAGATTTTTTTGCCTCAGAGATTCACCATGTGGGTTGGGGAACAGCCCAGAGACCTTCCCCTCTAGAAGAACCCACAGTCCAGGTCAATTGGGAGGTTTGGGGGGAACCCTGGCCCGCCCTCTACTCTGGGTTCCAGCCCAGGGCCCTGTGGACTGCAGCTGTCTATAGTGCCTCCTGTATCAGCTGCATGACAGCTACAACTCCCTGGGCTACTTCCCCATGGCCTCCTCCAAACCCCTTCCTTATTCTCACCACAGGACCTTCCTCCTGGTGTCTGATAACGGTTGTGCTCCTCAGTCCTCCAGCAGCACACCCTTTCACTCTCAGCTCCTTGCACCTCTTACTCCCAGCTCCTCACACTCACACCACAAACTGAAGTGAGCTCCTTTTAAAACCCAGGTGCCCTAATTAGCCTGCCTTAATTGATTCTAGCAGCTTCTTAATTGGCTCCAGGTGTCCTAATTAGCCTGCCTGCCTTAACTGGTTCTAGCAGGTTCCTGATTACTCTAGTGCAGCCCCTGCTCTGGTCACTCAGGGAACATAAAACTACTCATCCAGTGACCAGTATATTTGCTCTCTACCAGACTCCTGTACCCCACTGGTCTGGGTCTGTCACACCAGGGAATTACAGACCAGTCAACTTAACTTCAGTACCCAGAAAGATAATGGGGCAAATAATGAAGCAATCAATTTGCAAACACCTAGAAGATAATAAGGTGATAAGTAACAGTCATCATGGATTTTTCAAGAATAAATTGTGTCAAATCAACCTATTAGCTTTCTTTGACAGGGTAACAAGCCTTGTGGATGGGGGGAAGTGGTAGATGTGGTATATCTTGACTTTATTAAGTCTTTTGATACTGTCTTGCATGACCTTCTCATAAACAACCTAACCTAGATGGAGCTACTATAAGGTGGGTGCATAACTGATTGGAAAACCATTCCCAGAGAGTAGTTATCAGTGGTTCACAGTCAAGCTGGAAGAGCATATCGAGTGGGGTCCCGCAGGCAGGGCCGGCACCAGCTTAACAAGCAGGTGCTTGGGGCAGCCAAGGGAGAGGGGCGGCACCTGCAGCAATTCGGGGGCGGCAGGTCCCTCACTCCCTCTAGGAGCGAAGGACCTGCCACTGAACTGCCGCTGCCGATCGCGGCTTTTTTTTTTTTCCAATTGCCGCCGCCAATCGTGGCTTTTTTTTTTTTTTTTTTTTTGCTTGTGGCAGCAGAAATGCTGGAGCCGGCCCTGCCCGCAGGGATCAGTTCTTGGTCCAGTTCTGTTCAATATCTTCATCAATGATTTTGATAATGACATAGAGAGTACACTTATAAAGTTTGCAGAAGATACCAAGCTAGGAGGGGTTGCAAGTGCTTTGGAGAATAGGATTAAAATTCAAAATTATCTGGACAAATTGTAGTAAATAGGATGAAATTCAATAAGGACAAATGCAAAATACTCTACTTAGGAAGAAACAATAAGTTGCACACATACAAAATGGGAAATGACTACCTAGGAACAGGGCCGGTTCTAGCATTTTTGCCACCCCAAGCAGAAAAAAAAAAAAAAAAAAAAAAAAAGCTGCGATCGGCAGCAGCTCTACCGCCACTTCATTCTATGGCAGCAATTCGGCGGCAGGTCCTTCGCTCCGAGAGGGAGTGACGGCCCCGCCGCCGAATTGCCGCAGAACGGCCGGACATGCCACCCCCGTCTTCGTTGGCCGCACCAGGCACCTGCTTGCAACGCTGGTGCCTGGAGCCAGCCCTGCTACGAAGGAGTACTGCAGAAAGAGAGTCAGGGGTCATAATGAATCACAAGCTAAATATGAGTCAATAGTGTAACACTATTGCAAAAAAGCAAACATTCTGGGATGTATTAGCAGGAGTGTTAGCAAGGCACAAGAAATAATTCTTCTGCTCGACTCTGCACTGATTAGGTCTTAACTGCAGTATTGCGTTCAGTGCTGGGCACCACATTTCAGGAAAGATGTGGACAAACTGGAGACAGTCCAGACAAGAGCAACAAAAAATGATTAAAGGTCTAGAAAACATGACCTATGAGGGAAGATTGAAAAAACTGGGTTTGTTTAGTCTAGAGAAGAGGAGAGAGGGGACATGATAACAGTTTTCAAGTATATAAAAGGTTGTTACAAGGAGGAGGGAAAAAATTGTTCTTCTTCATCTGAGGATAGGATAAGAAGCAATGGGCTTAAATTGTAGCAAGGGTGGTTTAGGTTGGACATTAGGAAAAACTTCCTAACTGTCAGGGTAGTTAACCACTGGAATAAATTGCCCAGTGAGGGCGTAGAAGCTCCATCATTGGAGATTTTTAAGAGCAAGTTAGACAAATACCGGTCAGGGATGGTCTAGATAGTACTTAGTCCTGTCATGAGTGTAGGGGACTGGACTAGATGACCTTTTGAGCTTCCTTCCCGTTCTACAATTCTATGATTCAAGTCAATCCATCTTAGAGCTTGTGATGGGTTGTTCATCCCACACCAGAAAGGAAGGGGTTAAAAGCAGCCTTGGGAGGTTGTGCTGAGCAGCCAATCAGGGCCCAGTGGACTCACATAAAAGGGAGCTGCAGGGCAAAGCAGAGTCAGTAACTGCAATGAGCCCAAGGAGAAAGGATGGTGTTCCTAGTGGGCTTCAGGAAGTTAGCACCTTGGACAGAGCTAGTGCTGTCAGGGATTGGGGGAGCATGAGGGAGCTGGGGTGTGCTGGCTGAGAGAGCTAATCCCCAAGACACCTAGCAGGAGATGCTGCTCTGGTGAATGAACCCCAGGACAGAGCTGATTAGGTACTTTAAGTAGCTATGGCCCTGATCCAACAAAACACTTAAACATGTGCTCAACTTTCAGCACAAGAGCAGTCCCATTAAAGTGTTTTGCTGAATGGTGCCCCATATTTCCAGGAAGGGGTTGCCAAACATTTACATCAGTTTCTCTGGGCAGGTCTACACTAAAAATTTACCTCAGCACAGCTGCACCAAGACAGCTGCATCACTATAGTGACTCCGGTGAAGACGCTGTAAGCAGACAGGAGAGAGCTCTCCTGTCAGCTTACCTCCCCTCCACCTGCACAAGAGGGGGTAGCTACGTTGGCCAGAGAAGTTCTCCTGCTGACATAGCACTGTCTACATGGGGAGGGAGGAGTTTGCTCAGGGGTGTGGATTTTTTGCACCTCTGAGTGACATAGTTATACTGAAGTAAGTACATCTCTACCCCGATATAACGCGACCCGATATAACACGAATTCAGATATAACGCGGTAAAGCAGCGCTTCGGGGGGTGGGGCTGCGCACTCCGGTGGATCAAAGCAAGTTCGATATAACGCGGTTTCACCTATAATGCGGTAAGACTTTTTGGCTCCCGAGGACAGCGTTATATCGGGGTAGAGGTGTATGTAGTTTAGGCGAAGCCTCTGTTTATGTAGGACCTAGACTAGTTTGTGCTTGGTGGCTATAGAATCAGCCAAGGTTAACTCGAGCTTAATTAACAGATCATTGTGCTAAGCTGTGCTAACGTAATTGATAATGTTGTTAGAGTACATAAATAAGGAGGTAACAGCATAGCTGAATTAGTTTGTGCCTTTCAAAAAAGAAAATATCAATTTTTGCAAAATGAACAAGAGGAAACAATAGGAAAAACATTATTTTCAAGCTTCTCATTATTATTTGTATTCCCATAGTATCCAGAAGCCTTAGACACGGACCAAGACTCCACTGTACTAGATGCTGTATAAACACTGGGTGTTACAAATGACACCCCTGAGCTTCAGCTGCAAGCCAGGAGAAGGCATAGCATAGAGATATCTGGGCCAGCTGTGTGCTAGGCTAATTCTTTGACATGAATTAGGCCCAGTGCAGCCAAGGATAAGGGCCAACATGTTCATTAGTGCCAATGAGAGTTGTGTATTCAACAAAGAGAGACTATTTCTCAATGGATCAAGTCCCTAGTACAGGTAAAAGTACAACCACACAAACTGTTCAGCCAGCTGTGTTAAAAGAAAGACACCCATTTGTTTTTTTAAAAGTGCTGAATCGGGTGACTGGCTCAAGTGACTGTGATAGGGAGCCAGCTAATTATTCAAATCCACTCCAGTCATGGAAGAGTTGACAAACTGGCACCATCCACTGACTATTTAGGGGAATCTATTCCATTTTAAGTGGACATATGTGAAATCACAATAATAATTTGCATCCTTTATGGCAGTTACAGCATAATCCCCTAAATAAGAGGCATAGATATTAAATTCCTTTACCTTTTCCATGGTGGGGTTCAAATGAGGGTGGTGGATCACTGGTCGGTAGGTTACACAACTGCCCAGGCTGTACTTGATTTATAGGTAAATAGCAGACTCCACCTCCCCATGTCATCAACCTACTAGCACTTTTCATTAGTGCTAAATATACTTAAAAAAACCAACACACACACTTTTTTCATACTATAAAATTTATATTACATTGCCTCAAAAGTAAAGGGCTTCCCAAAGGATCCAAATGTTGGGGGCGCGGGGCAGGGGAGGCAGGAGGAAAACACTAATTAATAGAACTTGGTTGTTCCGTGGAGTGATCAAACAGGCGAGCACTACAGCCAACGATAAAAGGAGGCAAAATGCTGTGTAGACTGTTATAGTCATCTGCTTAAAATTCAGCTGGTCTGAGTGCTGGAATAATTTGCTCTGCACCATCTGGCAGCTATAAGTGGGGGAAGGGGAACCCCAGCAGCATGTAGAAATACTATACTGGAATTTACAGCTTAAATTATTTATAACAGTCCACTATATATTATATGACTACATGTAACAATTAAACTGTAAACAATCCAAAAAATACTAACTTTTGGACTATTTAGAAGCAAACTTACTACTTAAGAATAATGCATTTGTACTTTATATGTGGATCTGTAGCATACTAAAGCCCACAAAATACCATACAGCAAAATACTCACTAACCAGTGAGTTACACTTGCAGCCAATGTATGTTGTGTCCTACTCTATGCACAAGCAAAATAGGGTGGTCCTGTGAGTCTGTTTTAACTCTCAGCCCAGAGTCAGCTCAAGATGTAAAGACTTCTGCTTTCAGCAATGGAGGCCTGGATTTAATCCCCAGTATTGGCCAAGATGGTGGCTGTCATTAAATGGAAACTCGTATGAAATTCAAACCACTCTGTGCCTCAGATGCTTGGAATGAGGTTCCTCTGTGCAGAGAAAGCACGCAACCCACTGTGGATGTGTGTTATAGAGCTGCTCCACATAGGATGTGGCACTGTTTATAGCTCTCCGCTTGTGAGCCCAGCTCTTTACCTAAACGGTACAGACTAATTTTTCAGCTCTAGAGGCCCTTGGCTCAATCCTCGGCATCAGCCAAGATGGCAGTTGCCACACAAACACATTATACATTTAGAAATTCTACCTTGGGACATGCATGAAAGTCTGGTATCATCTATGAAGGACAAAAGTTGGCCCTGCGTTTGCAGTTTGCTCTCAATAGACTTGTGAATCCAATACAGCAGCTAATTACTGAGATCTTGCTGTCCCATAAAAGTTTCTTCCTCCAGGAGACAGATTTCACTTACCACCTCAGAAATGACCAGTTTCTGAAACCTGTCCAACCAGCTGCCATATTGAAGCCCCTAGAGAGCATCGGGTGCAGTACATGGAAGCATAAAGGATAACTGGTTTTACAGATGTGTATTGTGTTTTGAGCAACAATAGTTAAGAGTCTGTGGGTGTATGAGAAACATAATTTTGCTTACTAGGCAAAAGAAATGGTACTGTTGTTTCAAATGTGCATGGGGTGGGGGGGATGTTCCCTTTAAATTCCACACCCCGAAAGGCTGTTGCCTGACAACACCACATTCAATCAATGAAATACATGATAGAAGCATTATATCAATAAAACAAACTCTTATTGGCTGAGCAATGAAAATGAAGTGTGATGTTGTCACCGAGCAATGCGTGAGACCTAGTTAACCCTTTTGTGAGTATTGATCCACAGGGTGGTGCTCCATGACTACCCTTCTTAAGGGTAGGAGTGTTTCCATTTTCCCAGGTTGCTGCAAAAAGAATGTTAATTACAGTACCAATGCTGCCATAATGCTATTGTAGTGTTGAAATGCTCTTGTAATAGTTGAGAAGACACTTTCTTTCTAAGCCTCGGTTGGAAGTGGCTTAGAATGTTCCCAAAACATGACCCTTAGGTCTGATTTTTTTTTAAATCATGCTTGTGTTCTGCTCATAAATGAATTTAATTGGGAGGGTTGAAGAAAATCCATTTAGCTGGTTTCGAGTTGTGCAGGTGTTGAGTGTTTTTCAACTTTTAAAATACTTTGGATGTTTTAGTGTATTTGAATAAACAAAAAAAATTAAAAAAAAAACACAGCTCAGATGTTCCATATACACCACAATTACTGGGCAAACTGCACCTCTGACCATCTTCTGGTCTCATTGAGTGCTAGGGTGGCCACAGACGCATCCCCAGAATACAGAATGTCCCCGTCCCCACCCCCCACCCCTGCATGGGCCCATCCCCATTGGTGTCCAACTGTCTCCAGTTTCCTCTCATTTTCACCAGACAAAGCCACATCTGGTGCTAAGTCCTTGCCAGAAAGGGACAGTGCTCCACAAAACGAGGACTGTGACAGGTTCAGTCACACAGACCCCTTTGGGACTGTCACCTGATGTGCTGAAACTACCTCTGAGCCCATTTTCTCTGATGGCTTGGGACTCCAGAACCCTGTCTTATTGAGCCAGATACACTAGCCTGCTACAACACACACCCAGGATCTGAACCACGCCCCCAAAGCTGCATCTCAACTGAAAACAGCTCAGCAAGTACTCCTCTCTCCAGCACCCAGACACCCAGCTCCCAATGAGATCCAAACCCCAAATAAATCTGTTTTACGCTGTATAAAGCTTATACAGGGTAAATTCATAAATTGTCCTCCCTCTATAACACTGATAGAGAGATATGTATAGCTGTTTGCTCCCCCAGGTATTAATCACTTACTCTGGGTTAATTAATAAACAAAAGTGATTTTATTAAGTATAAAAAGTAGGATTTAAGTGGTTTCAAGTAATAACAGACAGAACAAAGTAAGTTACCAACAAAACACGCAAGTCTAAGCCTAATACATTTAAGAAACTGAATACAGGTAAATCTCACCCTCAGAGATGTTCCAATAAGCTTCTTTCACAGACTAGACTCCTTCTTAGTCTGGGCCCAATCCTTTCCCCTGGTACAGCCCTTGTTAGTTCCAGCAGGCATCTTAGGTGAAAAGCAGGGGCTTTCTCATGACCGGGACCCCCTTTGTCCTGCTCCACCCCCTTTTATAGCTTTAGCACAAGGCAGGAATCCTTTGTCTCTCTGGGTCCCCACCCCTTTTTCTAAATGGAAAAGCACCAAATTTAAGATGGATTCCAGTATCATGTGACATAGTCACATGTCACTGTAAGACCTCCTTCTTCATTACCTAGTAGCTGGAAGACACCTACATAGGAAGGCTTGCAGGTAAACAAACCCATTCAGAGTTTATTGATTCTGAAGCACCCTTAATGGCTTCCACTTAACATGTTTATATCAGTAACACAAGTTTATATCTTATTCTCCTAACTCCAGACATAGAAATAATACATGCAAACAAATCGGATGAACACACTTGGTAGATCATAAGCTTTGCAATGATACCTTACCAGAGACTTTTTGCATGAAGCATATTCCAGTTACATTATAGTCACACTCATTAGCATATTTCCATAAAACATATGGAGTGCAACGTCACAAGGACTCTCCGGCTTTAAACCAGACTAGTTTGTTCCCTGCTGAGCGCACTCCATCCCAAGCCTCAGGCCTCTAGCTGAGCTAGGGTGGAATCACACAAACTCCTACTCTCAGGCCAGGAGCTGGGTTGCAGCTCCTTGGTACTAACTAGAATTGCGTCCTCAGGTATGGCACAGGCTGAGGCCCTGCAGATCCAAGGCAAGCACAGTCATCAGCAGTGACAGCCTCCTTAAAGCAAAGTATTATTTATTTAGAACAAAAAATTTCCAAGTGAAATTTACCTTAAAAACCAATAAGACGCGCTACACATATGTCTATCTTACCAGGTGTTTAACCATCTGATTCATAGATTTTTTTTTTTTTTTTTTTTTTAGGCCAGAAGGGACTGTTGTGATCATTTAGTCTGACCTCCTGCATAACACAGCTCACAGCACTTCCTCAGATTAATTCCTGTTCTAATGAGAGCATATCTTTAGAAAAACATCCAATCTTGATTTTAAAATTGCCCGTGATGGAGAATCTACCACAACCCGTGGTAAATTGTTCCAATGGTTAATGATCCTCACTGCTAAAAATTTACACATCTTTCACACAGGGAGGCTAGTATAACTAGTTTCCTATAGACTCTTCTACAGAGCCTCTCTCTGTCAGCTTGTCTCCCTGTTAGAGTTCACTGACACTCTCTGGACAGCCCTCAGCCCCCGTACCAGAATCAAGACACCTTAACTGTTTACAGCCCTTTTGATCACTAACCTCCCAACCCAGTAAGACAGCTGTGTCCCTTCAGGCTAGAGTCTGGAATGATCCCATTGTTTTTCAAGTGGGCGCTTGGGTGTCTTTTTCTGGGAAGCTATTGTGTCACCTTCCTGTCCAGACCCCATTAATTTTAAGCTTTATAGGCATACAATAAGCATTCCACTACCTCCAGAATTATGTATTCCCAACTCTTGTGATTTCTTGGCAAGTCATATGAGTTTGACTGGCGCTGCAGCCAGCTCTAGCCCTCTCCTGAATGTCAGCTCTGCCTGTGGCTGGAGTGGGGGAGAACCCCAAAGATCGACTGCTTTCTCCCTTGCACTGCCTCATGGGGAAGAGCAGCCGATCAGGGCTGCTGTAGAAAGCAGGCAGAGCCTTGCCCTGCTCCCCCCCCCCCCATAGCACTTCAGGGGTCCTGGGGAGCTGAATTAGTTGCTGGGCAGGGGGATGGGCAGATGTGGATGTGAGAGCTCCTGCAGTGCAGGCCAAAATCACCTTAATACATTTGAGAGCAATGGCTCTCATTAATTGTTACAATCACACACACCAGGGATAGGCAGCAGGAGCACAAAAATCAAAGCACAATCTTTGGCCTAAAAATCATGATTTTTTTTTTAATCTCATGATTTTGTTGAGCTGGACAATACCAAATATAAATTAGATGAAGACAGGCATACAGGAAATTCTAATAGCCCACCCCACTTGGAGCACCCCTTTGCAGCAAACCATGGTACAACAGACACAACTGCCTCAGTTTCTTCTTTCAGAGTCCTCAGTAACTCCATGAAAGCTTATCCTCTAGTCCATAATTCAAATAGTCCATAACAGAAGTCCCAAACATATAGTCCATTTCTCATGCCAATGGAAGCAGTCATTAAAGCTCCAGACAGCTGGTACTTTGATGCCCCACATACCATACACCAGCACCTTTGGTCATAAACAGACTCTGTCAATCCTCTCCTGTCCTTGTAGCAGGACAGCCATCCCAACGATAGCCTTTCCAACTGGAGTGCAACCCTGCTCTTCCCAGGAGGAACTACCATAGCCTCTCTGTTGGAAACATCCTTGCAGGGGAACAGCCATCTTGCCCCCTGACCCTCCCACAGTTCCTCTGGGTTCAGGTCTCCAGTCCTGGAGATGCCAGCAGGTAAAGTCCTCCATTGCTTGCCTGCTTTCAACCCTCTCTGACCCTTGGCTCCAGCTCTCTAGCACAGAGCAAGCAGGCTTCTCCTTCCTTCCTTCAGTTCTCTGCCCTGACTCTCTGGCTTGGGTACACCTGCCAGCAATCCTCTCTTGCTGCTCCTCTGCCTTCTGTTTCCTTCCAAGACTCTCCCAGGTCTCTGGCAGTTCTCACCTGTCCTTCCTGACTGAAATAGTTTGCGCAGACTCACTGGGATGACTCCTCAGCATCTCTCTCTCTCTCACTGGGTCTCTTCCGACTGACCCAAGTAGCCCTGATTCACCAGCTTACTCTCTGATCTTTTATAGCCCCCAGGTGCTGCCCTGCTCTCTTAATTGGTCAAATGAGGGGACCTGCTCTGGCACAGGGATGCACGATCTGCTTCATTCACATGGGGCAACCACCCTGTGATGCCACCACAGTAATTCAATAACTGTGTGTGTGATCTAGTCAGTGAGGTAAGGTTCATAGTGTAAGCAGGGTCTGAACTGAGCTCTCCCCTGACATCTAGTGACACAGTGGGGGAAAAGACTTCAGGAACTGAGGTATTTCAATAGACATGCCTACTCTGCCTATGTGCGCAGCATGATGGAGCTGCTTTGCCAAAATGATTAATTTTGTCTGGTTTGGGGTTACAAATCACTCTAGTGTTCAAATGCAGGGGCAATGAAATTGCATGAGTAAAGAGCAGCAGAACTGTGCGTAGCATGTCCTGATTGCAGGGGTCACCCTAAACTGAGCCTCACTCGCTAAGCAGTGAAGATGAGAGGGGGGTGGGGACAGGTATTCCTATATGGCCCCTGCCTAAAGGATTCTACACACCAGTGTTTAAAGCTAGAGCTGATTAGACTCAACTGAGAGTCATTGTTGCTATTGAGTGATTACCCAAGCTGAATACCTGATCAGCAAGTCTAGGGGCTATGCCTTAGACGTGTTCTAGGGTCAGTGGTGAAATGAAAAACAATGCAGAAGCTGTACTGGTAGTGAGGTTCCCTACTACCCAGTGAAATCACTAAGGGCAGGTCTACACTTAAAATGCTGCACTGATGCAGCTGCACCACTGTAGTGCTTTAGTGAAGACACTCCTATGCCGATGTGAGAGCTTCTCCCACTGGCGTAGTTAATCCACCTCCCTGAGAGGCAGTAGCTATGTCAACAGGCAAAACTCTCCTGTCAACATAGCGCTGTTTACATGGGGGTTAGGTCAGAATAACTACATCACCTCTGAGTGACATAGTTATACCAATACAGGTCTATGGTGTAGACCTGGCCTAAGAGCTGAAATCACTAAACATTGTGGTTAAGCAGTGGAACTTCAGAACATGGCATTGCAGAAGTGGCAGTGAGCATCCAGCAGCAGCAGTGGTGACCAGCAATTTCCGAGGCGCACAGAAACCACTGAGACATTGCTGGACGCACCCCTCTTCTTTTCTGAGGTGGGAGCTGAACCCTTGTGAATGCACCTTCGAACTCTGGGTCTTTGCTAACCTAGGACAGCCAACTGTGAGTGGGGTGCAGTGGAGGGAGAGGGGAGTGATGTGTAAAAAGGACATTTGTTCATGGGGCTTTCCCACTGTAAGGAGGGAAACTGAAGCAAAAGTCAATGCCCTAGACACTGTGGGGCAAGTTTTTGCTTATGGTTGCATGCTTTTGAATGGGGTTGTTTCCTAAACTAATGCTTAGTTTCCTTTCCCTTTTAATAAAAGTTCTCTTTTGCTAGACCCAGATCAGTGCTTGCGAGTAGAAAAGTACTGTCTCTTAGAGAGGCCCAGAAATGGTGTTAAATTTTCCCAGATTATTGGGTGGGAGCTCAAGCTGTTTCTGTGCTGTTAAGGGGCACCCCTAGATATTTAACCCAGCCCTTGTGGCTGCCAACTCTACCTGGCAGAAGGGTTACAATAGCAATATTGATACTAGTATTACATTTCATTCCATATCTGTCACACCATATACAATACCATCCTCAATGAGTAACTGGTCTGTTGCCTACAGTAGTGGAAATGCTTCACTTTTTTGTGATATTGTAAGGAACTTGCTGGCTCATGAAAGAGCCCTCTACTGACTAGACAGAACATAAGAATGGTCATACTGGGTCCATCCAGCCCAGTATCTTGTCTTCCAACAGTGGCCAATGCCAAGTGCTTCAGAGGGAATGAACAGAACAGGTAATCATCAAGTGATCCATCCCATGTTCTCCATTCCCAGCTTCTGGCACACAGAGGCTAGGGACACTTCAGAGCATCGTTTTACATCCCTGCCCATCCTGGCTAATAGTCATTGATGGCCCTATCCTCCGTGAACTTATCTAGTTCTTTTCTGTACCCTGTTATAGTCTTGGTCTTCATAACATCCTCTGGCAAAGAGTTCCACAGGTTGACTGTGCATTGTGTGAAGAAATATTTCCTTTTGTTTGTTCTCAACCTGCTGCTTATTAATTTCATTTGGTGACCCATAGTTTTCCTTATTACTTTCTGCACACTAGTCATGATTTTATAGACCTCTACCACATCCCGCCTTAGTCGTCTCTTTTCCAAGCTGAAAAGGCCCAGTCTTATAAATCACTCCTCAGATGGAAGATATTCCATACCCCAATAATTTTTGTTGCCCTTTTCTGTACCTTTTCCAATTCCAATATATCTTTTTTGAGATGGAGTGACCAGATCTGCATGCAGGGTTCAAGATGTGTATGTACCAGGGATTTATAGAGAGGCAATATGATATTCCTATTTCTGATGTACTTACATTTTTTTCCTGTTACTTTTTGAGTCTTTGGCTAGCTGTTCTTCAAATTCTGTTTTGGCCTTCCTAATTATATTTTTACTTTTCACTTGCCAGAATTTATGCTCCTTTCTGTTTTCTTCAACAGGATTTGAAATTTCTGAAATTAAATGCTACTGTGGTGGGCTGGTTTGGTGTTTTCCTCCCCCCAGGGATATTAAATTTTATTACGTTATGGTCACTATTACCAAGCGGTTCAGCTATATTCACTTCTTGGATCAGATGTTAATCTTCAAAGGACAGAAAAGAGAAAAAAACAACCTGAAGGCAGAGTGGACCAGGCTCTTGAGTGAGTCAGAGGCTGTAGGGGAGCAGGAGCAGCAGGTGGGTGTCACAGCCAGGTCGTGGATAGCTAGCAGGGCTGGCGCAACCCATTAGGCAACCTAGGCGGTCGCCTAGGGCACTACAATTTGGGGGGCAGCGACTGCGGCGGTATTACGGCAGCGGGACCTTCTGCTGCCTCTGTGGGGGGCGCCATTTCGGGGCGGGACCTTCCGCTGCCTAGGGTGGCAGAAAAGCTGGCGGTGCTCCTGGTAGCTAGGACTAGTAGTAAGAGCTAAAGTCGTCAGTCATAAGACAGGCTGGGTCAGAATACTGGAAGGTCAGAAGCAGGAGACAAACTGGACATCTGAACCACAAATCAGATGTCAAGAACTCATGCCAGGGGAGCAGGAAGCACAAGCCACACAGTCTAATACAGGATGAAGCTCAGTTGTTCAAACAGCTTCCTGTTCCTGCTGCTGTAGGGACAACAGGCCAACCAGCTGCGCTGGGACTCTGCCAATAGGACTGTTGGGGCAGATCTTCAAATTGGGGCTGGGCTCAGGGGGTCCCAAGTAAACAAGCAAGCATCAGCAGGCTGCTCAGTGGAAGGTTGGAGCATGGCTGCTCCTATAAATCTTGTGGGCCCAGGTTTAAGAACCATGCATCATGACATCACGTCTTCCCCTAGGGACACCCTCCTAGTGATGTGGGTCCAGCTTTCTCAGCATTGCTCCTATGGAGGATCTGAACCAGGGTAGGAACATGAACATTTTCTGGTTGCTCCCACTTGTGTTCCTCTGGGCCACAACTTTCTCAGTCAATCAGGTACCCTAATTTCCCCCCATTTGATCTTACAGTCTAGGACTTAATGAACAATGTTTTTGTCCTGACCCTGTGCTTGTACTGGAATGGACAATGATTGGGCTCTTTGGGGCAGAACTGTATTCTCAGTTTATGGTTTTAGAAGAGAGACACGGAATACAGGGTGGATGCTAAAGGATTGAGGGATCTGGAGCTTGAAGGTGATCAGGTTGATTGGTCACTGAATGCACTATGGGCCAAGTAACTGATGGTCTGGTTTCCAGGAGGGTCTGCCCATGTGAAGGCATTCTGTTGAAATCCATACCTTTTGTCCTACAAAGTAGGTGGGGCCCTGTCATCTGTGTTTGTCCGCATGCCTTTTGTAGTCTTCCTTTTCCTTTTTCAAGGTGCACCTTCACCTTCTCTTGGATGTGATGGACATGTTGTACTAGGTCTGAGGCGGATGGGATGGGGAGGATGTGGGTAATTGTGGGTGGTACACATAGTTGATAAAGATAGGGTTGGGGCCTGTGGATTCATGGTCCACATTATTGTATGAGAACTCTGCATATGACAATAGTAAAGACCAGTCATCTTGGTGATGTTTGATGTATCACAATAAGTATTATTCAAGGATCCCAGTTGGTGCTTTCCATTTGGCTGTTTGACTGAGGTTAGTAGGCAGAGGACAGGTGCATGTAAACTCCTAATAAATGTAGGGCCTCGTGCCAGAAGCGAGCAGCAAACTGTGGTCTGTGGTCAGAGGTGATATGGTCTGGGAAGCTATGAAGATTTCATTGTTTATCCAGAGCTGGGCGGTTTTCTCCACAAAAGGTAAACCTGTTCAGGGAATAAAGTGAACCAACTTAGGAAAGCAATCTACCACTCTCAGGATGTTCATGAAACCACTGGATTCTGGTAGTTCCACTGCAAAACCAAGGAAATGACCTCCCAGGGCCCAGATGGGGTGTCCAGAGGTTGGAGGAGACCACAGGGCTTTCTGCAGCATCTTGGTGCGTGCATGCACCTGACAGGAACCTACAATGGTCATTATCATGGGGCACATTCAGAGCCACCAGAAGAAATGGGACATTAATCATTGGATTTTATATGGCCCTAAGTGTCCTGCCAAGGTGGAGTCATGGCACAGTTGAAGAACTGCCACCTTCGCAGGTCCTGGGGGAACATAAATGCAGTCCCTCACAAACATGATCCCCTCCTGGGTGTTCAGTGGTTCTTGGTTGACAATCACCAACCCATCAGGTGGAATTCTGGAGACAGAGGCAGAACAGATGAGCACACACAGGTAGCAGCGAATTTCATTAAGAAAGTTATGGGACTTGAGAACATGGGCTGGTTCCAGATTGGGGCCTCGTGGGTCAAAGCCATATCTTCAGGACAAGGCATTGGCCTTGCCATTCCTGGGTCCAGGGTGGTAGGTCATGGTGAAGTTAAACCAGGAGAAGAATAGGGTCCATTTGAGCAGTAGTTTGTTCAGGGCCTTAGCTCTGCACAGGTACTCCAGGTTCTTGTGGTCTGTAAACACTTGGACCAGATGACAGGCTCCTTCCAAGTAGCGTTACCACTCTTCAAAGGCAGTCTTAACTGCCAGGAGCTCTTTGTCCAAGATATCATAGTTTCACTCAGCAAGTGTAAGCTTCCTTGAATAGTAGGCGATGGGATACAGTATTTTCTCAGGTCCATGCCTTTGGGAGAGGACTGGCCTGATTGCCATACTGGAGGTGTTGACTTCCACAATGAAAGCTTATGCCATGTGGGTGTGGGCCAGTACTGGAGCAGTGGTGAAGGCAAGCTTCAATTGCTCAAATGCATGTTGGGCCTCAGGAGACTAATGGAACTTGGAAGTCTTTTGGAGTAGGGCCGTGAGTGGCTTGTTTAAAAAAATTTCAAAAAAAAAACCCTCCAGAAGAAGTTCATGAAGCCTAAAAAGTGTTGAAGGTCACACATATTGCAGGGGCTGCCCAGTTGGGGACAGCCTGGACCTTGCGCAGATCCATCTTGATTCCTTCTGGGGACAGGATGAACCCCAGGAACTCAGCTGAGGTCTGATCAAATGTGCAATTCTCTAGTTTAGCGTAGAAACCATGTTGTCATAGTCTCTTCAGGACTGTGCGGATGTGAATGGTGTATTGGTCCAGGCCATCTGAGAAGATCAATATATCGTCTAAGTACACTACAATGAATTGGTCCAATAGCTCTCATAACATACCATTAATAAAATGTTGGAATATTGCTGGGTTATTAGTCACTACCAATGGCATAAATATTCAAAGTGGCTGTAGCGAGTCTGAAAGGCAGTCTTCCATTCATTCCCCTCCCAGATAAAAATGAAATTGTAAGCTCCCCAGAGATCCAGTTGTGTGAATATGCAGTCAGCCCCCACATGATCAAACTGCTCAGGGATTGGGGTAGTGGAAACCGTTCCAGATTGTTATCTGATTTAGGGTTCAGTAATTGACACAGAGGCAGAGGTTAGTACAGTTGATTTGCAGATGAACCCCTGGGTCAGATTCTCTTGGAGATATTCTCACAACGCCACTAGTTCAGGCTCCAACATTGTATTTCTGTCCAAACAATATTTTCACCCCTAGCTGAAGTTCCATGAGGAAGTCATAGTCCTGGTATTGGGGGAGGTTTGCTGCATTCTTCTTCTCAAAGATGTCAGTGTGGTCCCAGTATTTGGGGGGGAAGGACCATAGTTTCTCCAATAGGTGCTTCAATGCTGGCAACTACATCTACTTAAGCCTTCTTAGGTCCAGGTCCAATGTTTGCTGGTCCCTGGCCATGCTGTTGTCAGAGTTCTGATGGGAAGGTGATAAATTTCTGTTCTTGCGGGTGAATGTGGGGGGTCATGAAGGGTCAGACAGGAGATGCCAAGGATCAGAGGAAAATGTGGGAAATGGATCACACTGAACTGTATTATTTTTCTATGTCACTGAATAATGGCCATCAGGGGGACAGTGTCCTCCACAACTGGACCTGAAGACCTGAAGGAGCTGTCAGTAATTTTGATTGTGTTAGATATGACCTTGTGTAACAGGGGAATCCTTAGGGCCCAAGCTGTAGCTGCATCCATGAAATTGTCCACTGCTCCTAAATCAATGAGGGCCCATTGGAGGGGAATCTGTCGGGAGTCCCCTGGGATGTTCAGCTGGATAGACACTTGCAAATGAGAAGCCTGTGGCAGGGGCTCAGGGTATGTCTCAGTGAGGAACAGGGTACAGGGAAGTTCTCTTCCCACAAGGTCCAGGCCAGTTCCCCGCATCAGGCCAGGGTCAGCTTGTTTCCCCAAGCTCTTCAGCATTCCTACTGGAAAGGCCAAACGGGGCCTGCAATATCCATGTTCCAGGTTTGACGGAAACTGTCGGTGGTCCCGGGGCTTCCTGAACCAATGACTCCTCCTTTTTCTGCTGAAGTCCCCTCGAGGCAACCTCGGCTGTTTGCACTTGGTGCTGGTCATCAAAGATGGTTGACATCAATTGGAGAAAAGTATCCCAGGCTGACAGCACCAGGCTATGGCCTTCTAGCAAGGGAGAGGCCCAGTCTAATATATCTCCTGTCAGCAGGCTGATTAACAGGGCCACTTTAGCCTGGTCAGAAGCATAGATTTGGGGACACATCAGAAAAAGAAGGCGGCATTGGTTCATGAAGCCCCGGCACCACCAGCAGTTCCCGTCAAACCTGGAACAAGGATATTGCAGGCCCCTGTTTGGGGCATGACATTGCACGTTGTGTTCGCAGCGAAGCATTCTCAGTGCTGAATTGCCTCACTTGCTCCTGCAGCCACTGGTTGTTCAAGATCAGCGGAACAACTTAGGCCTGCAGTGGTTGATTATCCACCTGGAGGTGGAGGGCCCATTCAGGTGAGTCTGATACTTCTAGTGGCTGCAGTGGTGCTGGTGGATCCATCCTTCTTGCACCAGGCGTGGCTCCTTAGGAGTAACTGTGGTCTGAACAAGCTGTCATGGCTGGGTCTTGGGCAACCAGACCTAGTAGTCAGAGCCAGAGTCTGCAGTCACAAAACAGGAGTGAGGATACATTTTCACACATTTTCACATCTATTTGCTCACTTTTAATTGCATAGTCACATACCTTTTTTCCCCCCACATGGGTTGTCAGCAGGACCTTCAGATTAACAACAAACAAGCCTACCAGCTGAACTAAATGCATAATTGGTGTCAGCAGGGCTGTTACGCAACACACGATTTGCCAGTGGGTCATACAAGGAGTTGTGAGACAGCAGTAGAACACTATTTATCAAAATTCCAGTGGAGCTATTATTGTGAAAGGCTAAGGGAATGAGATTTCAGTATGCCACTAAAGATCTGAGGTTTAAGGCCTAACTTAGTAATAAAGGTTATGAAATACAATAATATTAATAATAGTTTGTGGAAGAAATAAACCCTGAATTCAGGATGTTATGACTCGCAACCCATTACACTTTCCTCTGAATACCAGGTGTTTATGGGAAGTGGGGCCGCTATCTCTCAAAAATAGGAGAAATTTTATTTGAGAGGCAGGAAGGTGTCACAGAGCTGCCAAATGCATGACTGTCATGCAAGATATGTGATATCTGGCATGTCTGAATGGGGAATGGGTTTGGGACCCCATGGATTTTTGCCAGGAGAGAGACATCTTGCAGGAATAGAGCTGAATGAATAGCGTCAGAATCAGACCTTTTTTTTTTTTTTTTTTAAGAATATGTGAGATCCACCTAAAAGGGTGCCTGTTACCCCAACCACTTGACACCCCTCACCACTCATTCCTGGACAGCTGCCTACACACTACAAACCCATCTTGTGATTCCCATCCCACCTAATGGAGCAAAGGGGCAGATATTAACTCCAGGGAGCTTAACTCCAGTGAAGGGGAAATCAGGCAGGCACTTCACTCCTCTCCCCAAGGGAGGAGGAAACACAAGAAGCCTCAAGACTATCTTTTTCTGCAGGAGGAAGATTGCCTGGGGGCAGGTAGGCTGCACTCACACCATATGTGTGTTTCTCAGACCAGGTGCCCTCATGGCTACTACTTGATACCTCTTTGAAGTGGGTGAAAGATCACATTTTTGGTCCTGGGAGTGTCACTTACAAAATCATTTCCCCCAATAGTGATCCTGGGTAGCGTGCATAGAGGTGAGTGGGACAGACAGTGAAAGGGAAGCAAAATCGGAATCAGTGTGATTTTGGGGAGATGATGTTGTGTGGGGCAAGAGGAGACAGACGCGTTTATCCAAAGGAACAGTGTTTAAATTAACTCATCCAACCTCCTCATCCTCCCTACACACAGCACTCACCAATCTCCAGTCCCCTTTATCCAAATGGCTTGCATTTTATTCAATTTTACTGAAAGCCTCGACTTTGAGCAGCTTCCGAAGCTCATATTTGCGAGGATCATGTCTCTCAATGCTAGTCTGCGACTCAGCTCTCTCTCTCTCTCTGGATTCATTTTTGCTTTTTAGCAGCTCCCCCTCTTACTTAGACATGCTGGAACAGGCTGGGTATTAACTTTAATAAGGAATCATCTTTCTCATAAACTGGTTTCAGATGCCTTCATCACATTCAGAACCCTAAAGAACACACCAATATTGTCTTCTTCAGAATGGCATGGGCCAGGTGCTAGTTGTTTACACACTGAAAGCACACCTGGATTCCGGATATCCAACAGAAAAAAAATGCACATAGCAAAGCACACAATACATGCAACATTGCCATTGCTCTTTCACCAGTGTCCGGACTCTCTAATTATAATGAAGAAAAAACCAAGATCAAGGGTGAAATGCACCATATGTCTTTCTATAACGAAGCACAGCAAGGCACTACATTAACAACTGTCTTAATGCCCCCTGTTGTGTTTGGATATTGAAGGCCATGGCATGCTTCACCCTCAACCTTGTTTTTCCTGGTTTGTATTGTTCCCCACACACATAATTTCAGCATTATTTCCACACAGCTTTAATATGTGAATATATTTACAGATGAAATAAAGGATGTGCACATCATTTTGTATTTGCACAATTTAATGGGCAAGATATAGCAAGAGACTGCGACTCAGTTATAATAAGTCTTCTAATTTCTGCGTAGGTACAGTCAGCTCTATATGCAACTTCTTTGCACTTCTCAAATTACAGCTGGCATGGTGAAAAAAGGCATTTGGTATTTAAAAATAGACTTAATAGCTGTCTTCTTAAACAAATAGGAGAAATGGCTTTATTAGCTTCTAAATTTGTTTTGTGGGTGTGAAGCAACTAAGGGAAAGCTGAATCAGAGAAATGAGTTTTGCATTTAATCATTCCTGTTTCTTGTGGGAGTGAGTTCCATAATCTAGATAGATCCAACTGCTATGACAGTTCTGGCTCTTGTGCTTACAAGCCTCCTCTTCTTAGGGCTTGTCCATGCATGATAGTTAATCCACAATACAGTAAAGCGAGTATTTAAAGCAGATTAACTATTCCCAATTAACTTCATATGTGTGGGCTCTGATTCCAGAATAGGAGTGCCTTATTCCAAATTAGTTTAATTCATTTCCAGTGAATTAAAAGGGATTCAGCTAATCTGGTACAAGTTTCATTTTTCTGGTGGAACTTCACAATTGTGGGAGGCCACAGTCACAGCTATTGCCACATCTCGCAAGCTGCAGAGGTCCAAATGTGGAGCACACTGTGTGACAAAGACCTAAAATGAGGGACACAAATATTCATGCAGATAACTTAAAATGCTGTGGGATTCATTCCATTAGATGCTTGCTACAATCTCACTTCCATGCTTCTTTATTTCTAATGTAAATAATTTTCAACAATAAAAGTGAGAGGGCACCAAATTTGTGTGGCATATAGGCAACTTTTGGAGTAAAATGAGGGACATCCCTCAAAATGAAGGCTATTTGAGAGATATGGCCACAGTGGGAGTGTCCATGTATGGTTCCAGACTCTAAAGCTACATGGCTTTCTTACACATTGCTGTAAAAGAAAGGAAACTACTCTCCATGGCCATATGTGAAACATCTCTCATTGTGAAAAGTAAAAATGTAGCCACACAAATGGCAATGTCCAAAGGACCAACGAGTACCAAGTACAGTAGAACCTCAGTTACGAACACCAGAGTTACGAACTCACTGATCAAACGCACATCCATTTGGAACTGGAAGTATGCAATCAGGCAGCAGCAGAGAGATAGACACACACAAAGCAAATACAGTGCAGTACTGTGTTAAGCGTAAACTACAAAAAATAAAGTGAAGTTTAAAAAAAAGATTTGACAAGGTAAGGAAACTGTTTCTGTGCTTGTTTCATTTAAATTAAGATGGTTACAAGCAGCATTTTTCTTCTGCATAGTAAAGTTTCAAAGTTGTATTAAGTCAATGTTCAGCTGTAAACTTTTGAAAGACCCAAAATGTTTTGTTCAGAGTTACAAACATTTCAGAGATACAAACAATCTCCATTCCTGAGGTGTTCATAACTCTGAGGTCCTACGTACCTGTTTAACTGCAAATAAGAGCTGAAAGACAAATAAAAATATATATGCACATGGTTGTAACCAAAAAGTAAATAAAGTCCTAATCATACCTGCATCTCTGACTTCCCCCAACCTCGTGGCCCACTCCTGAACACTGTAACCCAAACCACTCCTGTAATCACACCCTACACACTATTGTAATTATTTTTGTTCAAAATATGTTTTCTGAGGTATCACTTGAAAACTAATAACTCAGTAGTCAATAATATCATGGTGATAAGTATATAGCAATATTATATGTAAAACTATGAATTCCCCCTGTATGATGTTACTAGCACATGTTCAAAAACAGACAGCTCTGCCTAGGCAAAAGTTGTTGAATGGGTCTATCCTAAACAAAGGAGTGTGTGTTAATCTTAATTTACTTAGAAGTAGTAAACAGGGTCCTCAACACAGCAGGGGGGAGGAGATGGCAGGGAACAGAACAATTTTGCATTTCTGTTAAACACAAGCGTGGGGAGAAAAAGCATGGAGCCTCCTTCCCCACCAGATTCCATGTTGCCTTCCTCATTGATTGAATAAACTTTACTTTGAGGTGTAACCTTCAGAAGAATCCATGTCAAAGGTTCACTGGACTATACAAGAACAGGGCAGAAAACCCCAAGTTCTCTCTTCCACCTAAGAAGACAAAGGTGCCAGCACCTTTGGGCCTCTGGAAGAGATCCTGATCCAGAAAAGGGTTGGTCACCATCTTACTGAAAGACTGTGGGTGAGAAAGGCCATCTTGAACAAACAGCTCTGGCTTTTTGGCCGCCCCAAGCAACAACAGCAGCAAAAAAAAAAAAAAAAACGGGGCGGCCAGAATGGCAAAGCAAAAAAAAAAAAAAACCTGTGGCGCGGCCGGAGCCAGGGTGCAGGGGGACTCCCTGCACTGCAGATGTGCCCCAGCTAGCGGGGGGAGGAAGGGGAGAGAGAGAGAGAGAAGGGGGGCGGCCCCGCGGCCCCGCTGCCTGCCAGGAGGGCTCTGCGCTGCTCCGGTCGGCTGGGAGAGAAGGACGCGGGCTGCCCTGCCGGACTTGCTGCAGGGTGCTCCCATCCTCTGCGCTGCCGCCCCCTACAGGGCGGCCGGAGCGGAACACCACAATAAAAAAACGAAACAAAAAAAAGCAGCCGTGCCGCCCTAGGATTGGGCAGAATGCTGCCTCCTACAAGCTGCCGCCCCAAGCACCAAGAATGGTGCCTTGAATCAAAATTTGCTAGATTAAGTGTTAGACTTTTAGGTGCATGTTTTCACTTTTGTTTGCTTGTAACCCTCTCTAACTTTATCTCTTATATTTGTACTCACTTAAAATCGTATCTTCTTTTGTTAATAAACTTGTTTTACCATTAATCTAAACCAACAGTGCTGCGTTTGTACTAAAGCAAATGTCAGCTCTAGTTAATGTAGCAAAATGGTGTGTTTTATCTCTTTAAAAGTGTAAACAAACCATATTATTTCTCTGAGCTGTCTAGGAGAAGACTGGACATTGCAGAGCACATGGTTCGGGGAAAATCCAGGACTGGGAACATGTTGGAGTCACCATGCAAGTAGTAACCATGGCTAGTAGAAGCCAGAGGGAGCTGTAGACATGCTGCTGGGGTCAGAATTGCTGAACCAGGACTGTCTAGCACACAGACAATCAGGGTATGCCCTGCCTACTTGTAGGCTGGTTGTAAGTAGCCCAGGTTGGGAGCTAGAGCAGCAAAGCATTGTGAGGCATCCAAGGTTATAGGGCAGGTGGTGACAACCCCTCACTGGTCTGGATTGCAACCCAGAACATGACAGATGCCCCTTAAAGGGAGGGAGCTGTATCCTTCTCCCATCTGACAAAGGGCTGCAGCCCCCATGCAATTCACTAAAGTCAAGCACCTGCGCTTTGCTTTCTCTCCAGTGACTATGAACAGTGTAAGCTAGAGGTTATACTAACCAAACGGCAATTACAAAACAGAATATTACTCCCCCTCCCCGCATTTTTAGTTCCTGGGGTAGAATACAGGTCCAGAAAGATACATCTATTCAGAAAGTTAAGACAATAGTCCTCAAAGATACTGCACGTGGTTGCAGTATTTGTCACAGTACCAAGAACTCATAGTTCTGGGAATGAATATAGATTTAAGCCACCGGGTAGATAAACTATTTCTTTGAACCTACTCTTTAAAATAAATGTATATTATGGACCTGATTTTCAAAGCAAGCCTCTATTTTTGCAAGCATAATTTTTCCAGAAGAACAAGAAGTGACAATGGATCTCATAGCAAACTAATTGTCAATCGAAGCGAGGTCTTGTGCCCAACTGGATGGCATTTCTCTGTGTCTGTCTGTCTTTAATGTGATAACTTTTGAACACTGCATCCGAACAATACCAAAAATTCAGGAAATGTTTTAGACATTGATGGGCAGAACTCTATTGATTTTGAAAATTAGAAACTGGAAGAGGCATGGGGGACACAGGAATCCCCTAACATCTTGTTAACAGAGCCAGCAGCTTCACTCAACTCTGTAATTATGTCTATAGATCAAAGAACCAGTTCATGGCAGCCATCAACACCTGCTAGCATAACACCCTGATCTCAGCTCTGCCCATCCCCCCAGTACAGTCTAAAACTGAAGACACTCTGAATGACTTATCTCCCAACCGGAAAGAAAAGAAATAACAATGGTGGAGGGAATAGGGAGTAGGGAAACGCATACAGAGCTCCCAGCATGGAGGGCGGAGAATGGGGGACAGTGGTATGGGTGAGAGGGACATGGAGAACACACAGAGCTCCTGGCATGTGGCAGAGGAGAGAAAGGGGGACACAGAGACCCTAGCATTAGCAGGAAGGTGGAATTGGGGGAGACACAGAGACCATGACATGGAAGGATGAGGGGATGGGGGGCACACCAAGATCTTGGAATGGGGGAAGGGAAGAATGTGGGGGGGTACACCGAGCCCTTTGCATGGAGGAGAGAAGGGGGAACCTGGTGTGGGGGAAAGGCACACAGAATCCCTGGTGGGGGGAAATGGGAGGCTCAGAACCTTTGGCAAGGGGTGAGAATGGGGGACAATGTATGAGGACAGGGGGCATTGGGGACATAGAGCTTCTGGCATTGGCCAGTGGGATGGCACAGATCTCCTTGCATGAGGAGGGTGGTGTTAAGGTGAGGCAGGGAATCCCTGAAATAGAGGGGCATGGGAAGATGGCAGAAATGGAACTTGTGGGGGGAGAACGGAAGGATGCATGTAGCCTCTGATAATGAGCTCGGCCTACAGAGGCTACAAAGTGTGCAACCCTCTAGTCATATAAAACGGTAAATACTTGGATGGGAGGCCCCCCAGACAACCCACCCTCTGCAGCACAGGTATTAGTGATTCATGCTATCCTCTGGGTCTGTGTTTACGTAGCTCCAGGCTGGTGTCATGGGGCACCGTTCTACTGCAAATGCAATCTTTCAGATGAGGTATAAAGCTGAGGTCCTGGCCACTTAAATTAATTAATAATGAATCATGTGGTCAGTTCCATGCTCTGTTTATCATTAGTTATTATATTACAGCTCTCCAAAATTACTAGGCACCTTGAAGTACAAATAAGATGACAGGTCCTTGCCCTGAAGAGTTCACAATCTAATTTCACCTAACAAAACCAAGGGGGTAACAAAACAGTAGGATGGATCTGGGGAAGGAAGGGCAGGGAGTACAGCAATAGGCTTATGTGGTTACTCAGCAAAAGCTAGTGCAGAGCAAGGTGGATTGATTTAGCCACATCATCAGCTTAAGAAGTAGTTTCAGAAAATATACCTTGTGCTAGTGTCTAGTGGGGACTGTGAGACCTTATAATGCCTAAAAACAAACAGGAATATGACTTTCTAGAGCTGTGGTCTCTGATTTCACATGCAGGCTCAGCACAGTGGAGTTCCAAGATCACAGACAGTGCTAAAGGGAAGGAGGAAGAGAGTGAACAGACTATGGTATGTTATAGGAAATCTCATGAAATTTGAATTTCCCTGAGATCCTTGGAGGCAACAACAGCAGTGACACTCTAGCCTGAACACTGGAAGCCAGAGGGGAAAGTGTTGATCAGTCTGCAAACTGAACAAAATGTGCACAACTTAACTTCCACGCCAGTGAGAACCACATTGCAAAATAAAACCAGATCAAAATTAATAACTGCCTGGAAAGCTAGGCAGAATTATTCAAGAACAGGCTCACTCCAGAGTAACCTAGGGCATAAAATAATCCTCAGACCTTGCTGTCCCAACCCCACTCTCACCAACAGCAGCTATCACCTAACATTTATCTTGAAAGTGAAGGGCAATCTTCTATGTACTGAAAAAAAGTTACCATAGATCCATAGTTAGGGCCCTATCAAATTCATGGTGCATTTTGGTCAATTTCATGGTCATAGGATTTTAAAAACAGTAGATTTAATGATTTCAGCTATTTAAACCTGAAATGTCACAGTGTTGCAATTGTAGGGGTCCTGACCCAAAAACAGAGTCACAAGGTTATTGTAGGGAGGGTGTTGTGGTACTGCTATTCTTACTGCTGCACTGTTGCCTTCAGAGCTGGGCAGCTGGAGAGCAGCAGCTGCTGGCTCCAGGCACCAGCGCACCAAGCAGGTGCTTGGGGCGGCCCATGGAAGGGGGCGGCACGTCCGGCTCTTTGGCTGCAATTCAGCGGTGGGTCCTTCAGTCCCTCTTTGAGGGAAGGACCTGCCACCGAATTGCCGCCGAAGAATGAAGCGGCGGCAGTAGAGCTGCCGCTGCCCGCAGCATTTTTTTTTTTTTGCACTTGGGGCGGGGAGCCCAGCTCTGAAGGCAGAGCTGCTGCTAGCAGCAGTGCAGAAGTAAGGATCGCATGGTATGGTATTGCCACCCTTACTTCTGTGCTGCAGCCTGCAGAGCTGGGCCCTCAGTCAGCAGCCACCACTCTCCGGCTGCCTAGCTCTGAAGGCAGCAGCGCAGAAGTAAGGGTGGCATGGTATGGTATTGCCACCCTTACTTATGCGCTGTTGCTGGTGGGGCGCTGCCTTCGGAGCTGGGCGCCTGGCCAACAGCCACCACTCTCCGGCCATCAAGCTCTGAAGGCAGCGCAGAAGTAAGGGTGGCAATACCGGAACTCCCTAAAATAATCTTGCAATGCCTCTGCAACTCCCTTTTGGGTCAGAACCCCCAATTTGAGAAACGCTGCTCTCCCCCATGAAATCTATATAGTATAGGGTAAAAGCACACAAAAGATCAGTTTTCATGGTCCATGATGCATTTTTCATGGCCATGAATTTGGTAGCATTTAGCAAGATGCAATACACTTCACACAGGTAGAACCACTCTTGTGTCATTCACTGACATACACCATGGGGAAGATTATTTCCCTTGCTTTCACTCACATATAGCACTTAAGGAATGAAGGGGAGTACAGCAGAAGTTATCAAGAAAGGCAATAAACCAATCCCATTATTAAATTTTGTGCCATTTTAAACAATTTTTATGTTTTCTGGGGCCAGAAAACTGCAGTCAGCTGGAAGCGAGTGGTGTGAGTGGAATGAACAGTTATAGAGGAAGGTTAGTAGATGAGTTTGTGCCAGAGATTTTACTGATCACCTAAAATTCCCTGTTGTTTCAATTGAATACCATTGCAGTGACCATTACTCCTGAGATATTGGGTTCCTAGGGGATAAGCTGCAGCCTGGATATCAATGGGCTCAGGGTTCTATTTTAAATTAACACCTGGGGCACCACCACCTGGAAATAAATTGATACCTACCCAAAACAAAGGCAATTGTGGTACCTTTCTCGGGGTTAGGGTTGCCAACTTTCTACTTGCACAAAACCAACGCCCTTGCCCCGCCCCTCCTCTGAGGTCCTGCCCCTTCTCTGAGGCCCCACCCCCACTCTCTCCATCCCCCCTCCCTCTGTCGCTCGCTCTCCCCACCCTCACTCATTGGCACATTTTCACCAGGCTGGCTCAGTGGGTTGGGGTGCGGGAGGGGGTGAGGGCTCTGGCTGGGGGTGCAGGCTCCAGGGTGGGGCCAGGGATGATGGATTCATGGTGCGGGAGGCTCCAGGCTGGGGCAGGGTGTTAGGGTGTGTAGGGGGGTAAGGGCTCCGTCTGGGGGTGCAGGCTCTGGTGTGGGGCCAGGGATGAGGGATTTGGGGTGCAGGAGGGTGCTCCAGGCTGGTACCAAGGGGTTCAGAGGACAGGATGGGGATCAGGGCTGGGGCAGGGCGTTGGGGTGCGGGAAGGGGTCAAGGGGTGCAAGCTCCGGGCGGCATTTACCTCAAGCAGCTCCTGGAAGCAGCAGCATGTCCCTCCTCCACAGAGGCACGACCAGGCAGTTCTGCGCACTGCCCTGTCTGCAGGCACCGCCCCCACAGCTCCCACTGGGGCCAGGAGCAGCGTACGGAGCCTCCGGCTGCCCCTGTGCATAGGAGCCGGAGGAAGGACATGCTGCTGCTTCCAGGAGCCGAGGTAGGCAGGGAGCCTGCCTTAGCGCCGCTGCACCGCTGATTGGACTTGTAATGGGCTGGTCAGCGGTGCTGACCGGAGCCACCAGGGTCCCTTTTTGACCAGGTGTTCTGGTCAAAAACCAGACATCTGGCTACCCTACTCTGGGTAGACTGGGATTCTCAGATTACCAAATGGTAACCCACAAGGTGGCACATTTGGAATTTGAGGCTAAACTCTAGATACAGCAAGTGAGATAAACAAACTTCAGCAATACCCTCCCCACCATACAATGTCTGAGTCCAAAGCACACCCACTGAGGCCTAGCAGCAAGGGAGTTTGCCTTTTCTTGCCACTGGTTTGGCTGCAGCCCATGTAAGGTCTTACTAAGGGCTACTCTTTCTGGGCTGCAGTGTCACCAGTCAAGTCAGGGTTGAAAGAGGCCTGTGGCCCTGGAGATGGTGCAGCTTCTCATTCCAGCAGCCTCTCTGTCTTCCCCAAGCCTAAAGAATTCCTTCTCTTTGTCTCCTAGATGGACACTAGATAATGACCTCATCTCCCTACAGTCCTACCATTTTCTGTCAGGCTTCCTCTACGAAAGGGTGGCAGATCATGCAAGGGAAGATCCCTAGAAGTCTATGCTTCCTGAAATACACAGGTGCTGCCTAGTGGCTAAGAGGAGGTGCTATTCAGAGGAAACTTGGTTTATTTTATCCCAGGCTAATTATCAATAAGACTGTAATAAATGTGTTACTTTTGTACAACGCATCCAAGTCTTGTTGAAATCTGACTGCCACATTTATGAAAATAAAATAATTTATGGGTGGAAATATCTCATTGCCATATTAAAAACAACTTGTTCTTATCCAAAGGAAACAAATGGAATAAAATATTAAGAATCATTAGTGGTATTCGATAATTGAAGTCTGTACATAAATGAGGATTTTTTATCTGCAAGTTTACTGTAGAGAGCTTGCTAGATATCTAAAATAAATGATCAGGGACCGGACAAATGATACTTACATTCCTTTAATTATCCAGCAAGATTAGCGTTTGTGGGTTGCCTAAGTAGGTCACAAATATAGCAATGAAAATTAATTGTGCTACAGAACAGCAATGATTCATATGTTTTGTAGACATAATTTGAACAGTATTTTAAAGATGGCTCCTTAAAGCTATTCATTGTTTTAAAGATCCATTAGCAATATAAAAAGATTTTATATTTTAATAAAGTGTTTTTAAAAAACCAACACACACATTAGAAGTCACTTCCTTTTACATTTATCAGCTGTTACTTCATTGTACAATTACTCCCACTGTGGAAGATGTGCACAGTCAGCATTCCATCAGTGTCATCTGTCTGTCAAAAACATCACTTCAATCTGCTTCTGAAAAGTATATTGAATGGGGGCGGTGGGGTGGAGGAAATAGTCCCCTGTACAGTATTGTTAATTATATAAATCACATCTTTATATATATAGTATAGCTATATTTAGTCATGCACACATTTTTATGTGCACACACATATGTAATCCTTTTTTCACAGTGCTCCAGAGTTCATTACTTTGCAATGTTCTCTCTCTCAGACACTTACAACAATGCTGGCACAACATAATACTCTGCAAATGTCAGCAAAGACTTTTCCACCACATGCTGTAGATTCCTACAACGTCTTTCTTTTTCTCCCCATACACAGTAGGCTCAGAAACACATGGTTAAAGGAAATACAAACCTCAGTACTTTTTTTTGCTGTATCCATTTATTTTAGATATTATATCAGTGCCATTTCTACAGCCATAGTTAGGCTATTGTGTCAGCATTTCCCATTTCAACTCCTATTTTCAGGGAATTAAAACTTGACCATCAACATTTGTTCCATGATCAAATTTGGCATATCATGCTTTACAGGTCAAGCACACATTTTCTTTCACAGATTAAAAGCAAAATCTGTTTGATCACATTTAAGTTGTTAGACAAGTCAAAAAACATTTTAGATGAATAGTTTGAAGACATTGGGCCAAATTCTGTTCTCAGTTATACCAGAGCCAATTCTAAGTAATGCCATTGCAGTCAATAGAATTAGTCTGGATTTAAACCTGTATAATAGAGGGCAGAGTTTGACCCTTTTTAATTAAGAGAGAAAAAACTTTGTTTAGAAGGAGGTGTTGAATTTAAAATGTATTTGAATTATTACTGGAGAATGAGGGGAAATTGGTTTCTCAAAAGGTAAGGGCTGGCCTTCCAGAGGAAGCTTCAACCTCTTCTAGCTCTTTGTGTGTTCAAAAATGTATTTACAAAAAATGCTTCTGGGCTGAGGCCAAATACAAACCATTGGCCGCCCCAATATATAATTTTAGAAAGGCCTTATTTATAATTTGTGCAGCCTGAAACCTGAGGCTTCTAAGTGGCTGAAATCAAGTTTGTGTCCCAACTTGCCCCGTCCCTTGGAGCAGCAGTAAGTTTTTAACATTGCACATATTGAAAAAGCACTTCCCAGGAAGGTCCCAGTCCACTCCACATTATTCAAAAGCTCTGAGGATTCCATAGCTGTATACATCCTTTAATTAAAATCAGTTCCATCACTTCCTCTGTGCACATTTCACATGGACCCATCCCACAAGAGCCCCTTTGACTGGGGGTGTTGATTAGTTGGCTATAAAGCAACAGCAGCCCCACCCAAAAGATCCCAATAGCTTTGCCAGATGAAAACAGCTAAGTTTGCTCTCCAGACCCATTTCTTGGCACCTTTTTGATATCATCTCTCTCTGATTTGAATATTGCCAGTGGCAGGGCCGCCCAGAGTGGGGGGCTAGTGGCAGAGAATATTGCCTCCTCCCCAAACCTAGCAAGGTAACCCAAATGAAGATGGACATCACAGCAGCCAAGATTTTGATAAAGACTATTGATCATCTGTTGGGGCATTTAGTAATAAGTAATTCCATCCGGAAAGCATGGCTATTTTGATGACACTCACCTATCGAATAAGGGCCAAGACAGATTTGGGCCTTACAGCAAGGTCAGGCCCTCATTGCTCACTTTTGCCGCAATGTTTTATTTCACACAGTTTACTTGCATTTCTAAGTATTGCTTCTCCATAACACTTTGCTTCAATCCTATCCCCCATCCTATTCAATTTACATGATACGCTCCTACAGAGATTGAGACACAGCGGAACCTAATGTCAGCACTACATAAAGGACATCCAACTTCACACTTCCTTCTCATCAAAGAAAATCAGTGGCATCGTCCAGTTTTCCCATTATCCAAAGGAAATTTGTTCTTCAAAACAGCCCCTGGATGTTTTGAAGAACTAACGAAAACCATAATCTGACCATCAGTTATGGGAAATCTGCCCTCTGTCTATCAAGGTGGTACAATCTCAGTGTTCTTCACTGGTGTCTGCATACCCAAATAACTCCAGTAACCAGAAATACCCTGTATTGTCCTGGCTGGCTAGGAATCTGTGCCTCTGTGGTGAGCATAGACCTGACAGTCACATTGCTGTTGTTCTACTGGTGCAACCTAGACTGGAGGTCAGCAGCAGGAAGTCCACATAGTGTGAAGCTGCAACGACCCAAGTTGCACATGACTGGAGGCTGGCTAGTACAGCCTCGAAAAGTGGATAGGGGTATCTCTGAGTGAAGAATGCCAAATCTCTTCCATTGATGGGACTCCTATGGAAATTAATGTTGCCTCCGCTAGTGGAAGATGGCGGTCGTACGGCAGTCCTGCCCTCTCCTAGGGATGGATGATCCCAGGAGTGCAGTAGAATGCAAATTGTACTCCCAGTGAAGGGCGAATCAAGCCCAATGTCTTTCTTAAAGATGGCATCTCTCTCCCTCCCACCCCGCAACATGCACACTTCCGCAGCGTATTTTGAGGCAGATTGATTGCTTTTGTAATTTTGGTTGTGCTCAGATGCCAAGATGATGGTGGATACTTTCTACACAGACAGAATGTGATGTATATACCTATCAGCCAGAAGCATATCAAGCCCTAGATTCAGACATGAAATGGAACTAGTGATCTCCTTTTTTATTTAGCTCACCATTTAATTTTATTCTGTCTCCTAATTCACTTTCATGTAGTTTACTGTGACCCGAACCAGTTAATGCCAACTGACAAGAGAGTGCAGAGGGGTACAGGTATCTCCTGATTCTGGTATGTACATTCTTGTTCACTGACAAATGTCACATGATGTCTCAAAGGAAAGCCAGTGTCAAACCAGCCATCAATATCATTGTGAAATGAATATAAGGAGCTACATATCTGGACCAGAAAATTACATTCCTGGGCACGTACGTTAAAAGCAGGTCACCAAAAGGTGACATGGCTTAGACTGCTTCCTCCAGCCAGGAGGCAAGAAACTTCTCTCTCTGTGCGGGTGGAAATAAAGCATTGAAAGCTAACACAATGGATGCCTCTTTACATATAAAGTCAAATGTTAACAAAGAGATGTGCAATCTATGGGAAAGGAGCACAATGGAAAAAACAAGCCATAGGGGGTTATCTGTCTATGAGTAAAGACAATGAACTTCAGGGTTTTTTTTTTCCTAAAAGGCAAAGACGACACCCTTTTATCCTGCACATAGGAAGTAAAAGGATGGCACGTTTGCATTTGAGAAAGTAGGGTGTGAGCCATCCTTGGTTGAAAATGCTGAAGAGGACTCTGGATGCAATAAACTTTTTTAGACAGGAGGTTAACCTGATAGTTAAGTCTATGCTCTAGAACGCATGTTATGAGTTTGTTTTATATGTAACTGTTTGTTTCCAATATTCTTACTATCTTCTCCTGATTCTTTAGTCTTTGATAATACACTTACTCTGGTGTTCACTATAATTATATCAACATGCTGGTCCCGATTTAAATTTTACAAGCTGGTGTATACTGTCCCATTGGTGCTAACAGGCCTGGTAATTCTGAGAGTGTTCAGTGGATAAGGGGAAGGAGACTGCAGGGAAAGCTCCAAGTATCTGGGGGGCTGGTGTGTGCCTGTTGCTACCCATGCAGAGAGTGCATGGCCTGTGGAGGCCTGGAAGGCAGTGCTTTGCTGCCAAAGGCTGGTGGTTTCAGGGAGCTGATCCACACCCCCACCACAGACAAGGCTCCTTCATGCTCAGGGCAGGTGTGGTTGTTGGGACGGTGCCAAATTATTGTGAATTACTGTGGCTAATATGAATGAATATGGTAAGCATGAGTTTGGTATATCTGAATTTGCTAGAGGATTATGGGAGTAGGATTCTCTTAGCATTGAATAAATGCTGTGGAAATGTACTGCAAGTGCTGAAATTGCACTTGAATGGTTAATAATGGCTCGATTTGCAGATATGTTTCAACATTGAACTTTGGAATATATCAGTCGGGGGGGTCAACTCACAAAATAAAGAAAACATAAAAACATGTGATCAGTGGGCTTGGTGCAAACTGACGCGGATCAAAATGACTCCTCTAGATGGCATCACGCTAAGAGTTCAAGTGAATGATTGATGAGAGGGTAAAAGTTGATTGAGCTTTGGTCTGTGTCTGTTTTGCAGCCCCTTCCAAAATATTAATTAGAGAAAACCAGTAATGAAACACCCGCAGGGCATATTTCTGGGACTCCTTTGAGAACAAAAGGTATAAATGCTAAGCAAAGTAAATTAGTTAGTTAGCTCCCCAATTAACATCTGAAGAGGCCTGTGATGCTGTAAGACAGAAGGCCTCAGGGTAACCAAGACCCTGCTTTGGGGGACATTTGACAGACCAAGTACATGAGAGGGGGGAAGACAAGAAGAAAAGATGTCTCCACTGAACTGGTAGATATACCTGCTTTGTTTGCCAATCAGGATACTATATAATACCAACATAGTTACTGAGGGTTTATGATTGGGGAATTGAGGCTTATTAGGGAGATGTGTAATATATAACCTTTACTGCTTGTGTGATTCTTTCTCAAATAAATTACTATGCATTAAGCATATTGTTTCTGAATTTTCACTGGTACAGGTAACAATCCGCCCAGCTGTGGGTCATTCAAAATCCATTTCAACAGTGGTGAGGTGCCTCACAACCCTGCATACCCCTGGGGAGTGTCACATTTACACATATCCAGACAGCTAACGACTTTGTTGGCATCTGTTCGATTTCAAATGGAGTAAAATGCTCTAAATTTTATGTTGATTGTCATGGGTGTCAGGAGCATGTGAACCAAACCTAATTTTCATTAAATGGAAAAGATTGTGCCTGGCCTCATCCTTACGACTAGAGTGTGGCCTCAAGAGACTACAGGTCTGAGTATCCAATGCTCCCATCTTAATCTAAGTGGTCTTCATGGAATTCTAAAATGCAGCCTGCACTTGGATAAAGACAGTACCTAAGATGCTAAGGTCAGCAGTCCCTCTGTGGTCACCCTTAATAAGAAAGAAGAGTCTATTTCCAGGAAGCGTTAAAGATATACACACACATCCCATATGCTACATGCTGACAATATACTGACCAATTTTGCTTTAGGTTTTCATTAATTGTGTTGGCAAATTGTGGAGGCATTAGGATATTACTGGTCTTCTGAGAGTAGTCTTTAAAGGTCTCACATATTATCCCATGCAAAGTGCCACACCCGATATCTCATTAAAAGAAACTATTAATACTGCAGGAAGTTCCCAAAGCTATGATTACCCAGCAGAGAGAACAGAATCTGCATAGATGATTATGCCTGTATCAGAATTACAGGGCATGAGCAGAGCTGAATGACCTAATAAGCCCTGAGCCAGGAACTCTATTGTATTCATTTAGATTCTAATGCTGTACCTTCCACTGTTAAGAATCAACAAGGAGACTAATGTCTGTTGTGTGAGGGTCCCTCTCTGTTTCTCCCACACCAGGAAATGCTACATGCATGTTTTTTCTTGGTGTGTTTCTTTTATTATGTAAGCTAACAGTATCAACTGCTTAGTGGGAAAGAGAGGCTGAAGAAGACGGTTTGACATTTGGCCCAGACGTCGGGAGGCTTGCTGTTCCAAGTTCCTGTCTCTTGCCCACTTAAATTTTACCCTTGGTATGGACAGTGCCACTGCTCCTGACAAGAGAAAGATGGTCAAAGGAGGTTGAGGTGGTCCCTTCAGTATCCAGAGCCCAGACTATGAGGATGCAGATCAAAGCCTTGTCCACTTGGGTTTATAGCCACCTGGTGTAGCTACATCAATGTTGCCACATGAATGCAAAGCCCTAGGCCTGGTCTACAAACGTTAGGTCGACATAGCTACAATGGGTGGGGTGTAAAAAAAATATACTCCTGAGCACCATAGCTCTGCTGACCTAACCCCCAGCGTAAATGGAGCTGTCAACAGAAGAATGCTTCCATCAACACACCTACCTTCACTCGGGGAGGTAATGTTCCTATAGCAACAGAAAAACTTTTGCTGTCAGTGGAGGCTCCATATACACTGCGGGCATAGCTACAGCAACCTTGCTACACTATGGAGACTATATGAGTGAAGACATACTCTTAGTGTAGGATATGCTGCACCAGGTGTAAGTGCAACAGTGCAATTCACTTTTTACAGCAGTGCAGCACACCTTTCCCAGAGGGTATACATTGGTGCAGCTACATCCAGTGTAGCCACACAGATGCAAGAAACCCCAGTGTAGGCGTGGTCTAAGACTTTAAGCCTGCTGCACTATTGTACAGGGAGCCAGTGACTGCACCTTGTGTATTATGCATCAGAATGCGAAGTGCCTTTCTTTTTTTTTAACCTGTGAAGTCTGCCACCTCCAAATATCTACAATGCTGAACTCTCTGATCTTGTTTCCCAAAGATTTGGTATCCTTGCCTGCATGGGTGATGGTATAATAGGTCAAGGAAGGCAAAGCCTTCCCTGGCACAGCCACCCCCCGAGGGACACCTGGGCCGCGGTGGCCCCGCCCCTTCCCCAAGGCCCCACCATCTGCTGCTGCCAGCGCCTGCCTATCTGCACTCCACCTCGCGCCGCCCAGGTCCCTGCTGCTCGACGCATCGTTTCTCCTCGGGGGTGGGGGGAGTTAGGAGGGACGCTGCAAGCAAGCGGAGGGCGAAGGGGTCTAGCAGGGGAGTGTGGCGGCTTGGCCAGGCACTAGGGCCACTGGCTGGGCCTGGCACTCAAGTAAGGGGGAGTGGCTTGGCGCGGCACTCAGACAGCTAGACTCAGCCTGGCGTTGCGGTTGACCCGGCGGTTGGGTGGGGTGGGGGGGAGGGAAGAGTAGCGGCCTGGCCTGGTGCTGGGAGTGGCCTGGCGGGGTGCTCAGTTAGGGTGGTTGCCTTGGGGTGGCTGAGGTGGACAAGTCAGGGCTCCTCTGTTTGGGGGGAGGGGCGTGTTTTGGGGCTCCGGTGTGCAGGGGCGGGGCATCAGATGGAAGGGGAGGAGCCAGTGGGCTAGCCTCCCCAAAGTGGAGGTCCACCCGCTGCCTATGTGTACCTGGTTACAGGATGGTCAAAAAGAAGCCTGGCACTGTGGTTCATAGAATCATACCATTAGAAGGATCATCTAGTCTAACCCCCAAGAGTTTTATTCCCAGCTCTTTTTAAATTTTGAAATCAAGATTGGGTGTTTTTCTAAAAGATATGCTCTAGTTCAAACTGGAATTACTTGGGGGAAGTCCTATGGGCTGTGCTATACAGGTGGTCAGACCAGATGATCACAGTGGGCCCTTCTGGCCTTAGAATCCATAAACCTGTACCGCAGCTTTGCTCTGTGATTTTGCACAAGTCATGTAACCTTTTGATGCCTCATAGTACAGCCTGGATAACAATCATTCCTACTTCAACGAAACATTATGAGATTTAGGCTTGATCGACACTTAAAATTAGTCGCTCAGAGCTGTGAAAATTTCATACCCTGACTGAGCAGAGAGGTGGATTAACTACAGAGATGGAAAACCCCCTTCTGTTGCGACAGGAAGCACCTACACTACTGCATTATGGTGGCATTGGCTGCAGCTGGGCGGGTGTAGTGCTTGTTGTGTAGACATGGCTGTAAATAATTCTTGCAGACTGATTTTTGAAAAAAATGAAAGGCCACAAGTATTCATATCAATATAATTATTTAAAAAGGTCAGTTGATAATGTGCCATAGCCTATATTGTTCTTATACTCAGATTTAATTATTATTCATAATTTATTATGGTGGTACCTAGGGACCAACAAAAAAAAACGGGGTCTCCATTATGCTAGGCATGGAGCAAATGCATGGTAAAGATGCCCAATCAGCCATTTAGCAAAGAAACAAAAAGTTAGTTACAAAAAGACCACACCGTATAGTCAGTTTTAAGGATGCAAACAACTGTTTGGAATAAGACCTTAAATTAGTTCAGTTTGAAGCAGTTAAGGCAAAAGTAAATTATTTCTATTCCTTGTCTGATATGGAAAAGTTTGGGGCAAGAGAGGGATACACAGGAGAGAGCGATGATAAATTATCCGTAGGTCTGTGCTCTCTCTCTGCACGCTGCACAGCCCTCAGGAGCATAAGTTAATGTTCTAGTCAGATGAAAAAGAGATAGGTTGCACCAGCTCCCAAACTCTATCTACAGACTGAATTTCAATGTCATTTATTTCACCTGACATGCGTACACAAATATGTTAAACTTCAGGAAAATTAGCTTTTCATCTTGCTCTAGGAAGCTGAATTCCAGCTTTGGAAAGAAATCGCAGAGCAATTCTTCATTTGTTAGAAAGCAGTTAACAAAATAAAGTGCTTCTGAGAACAGATCCATTGATCAAAGCTGTTTTGATTCTGAGGCTGAGGGTTTTTTGTTTTAGTTTGTGTTTTGGTTTGTTTCTTGCTTGCTTCCTCCCCCTCCCCCCACACACTTTTTTTCTTTAGGGCTGATGAAAGGTCCCAGATGGATAATCCTGCAGAGCCTTGACATCCTCTCATTATCCACCAAATATGGACTGAACAATCCTTCAAATACTGCCCTAAAACTGGAAAAACCACCAGGAGTTGAGTTTTCAAAGTCTGTTCAGTCTTTTTGCTGAAACAACCAACAAAGTTGCCAATTCCAATGATGGACTTTGTGATGTAGCTACTTTAGCCCTGATCCTTAGTTATTCACTGCAATGGGAGCAGAGTCAGACCCTTTTTTTTTTTTTTGTTGGAGCTGCACTATCATTCCCAGTCTTAGCCCACAAATCTGTCCGATGGTAAAAACTTTGCATCATTAGCAACCTAGGCAAAATTTGAACTGGTGACCTAAAGGGGAAGGTACAGTAACCCCACCACCAGTCCCGAGGGGCATCCAGTCCCCTTCTAGTTGGTGTTTTTAAATTTAAGTAATTCTGATCTCAGAAGCAGGTGAAATGCAAGATTAAATAATCATTTTACAACCACCTTTCAAATAACTGCCAGAGATTTCTTCAATTAACTTAATCCTCCTCTCTCCCTCACACAGAAACACTTTGTATGAAAGTAAATTCTGTAATTAGTTGCCTAAATCCTCTAATCCCACCTGTCGTGCTTTGAATCCTGGCAGATGGTTCAAGACATACAGTATGGGCCCATATCTCCATCATCTCATGTCCTTCCAATCGATGCTGGTTCTGGATAGCAGAATTCTGAAACAGGCCTTCTGGACTTCAGGAATCAGGCCGAATCCAATTCCTTGGCTGCTGCTACAGTACAATTCACAGCAAGGGGAGGTTTCCATAAAGGCACAGAATATACTGGAAGGCTGCCAGCTGGCTTTGCAAATACTGGTAACATTCTTTCCCATCCCAACTTCTACACAGAAGTTGTGTGTGCCTTTGAGAAAAATGCAGTTTGTTCCCTAGATTTAAATTCTGTCCAAAGAGGACTTCTGTGGTGACAGACATAGAACGAAATGCCATCACTTGCAAAAGTTATTCATTACATGTAGTTGGGCACAATCCATGGGTCAGCTGGAACATGAAATGTCATGCAGAAAATTAAAACGGTCCTTGCCCTGGACATGCTGCAAGCATGTTGGCTGGATGTCTCTATTCAGCCATGAAGCGGTTAACATATAAGTGTTCATAATGAGGCTTCGCATTAACTCCCAATTAAGGTGAATGGGGAATGTTCATACCTCTCAATGCTATTATTTCAGTCATGCTGGCTGGCAGACGCAACCAGACAGCAATGCATCCTTGTCAGAGGTGCCAGCTGTTCCTGTTTAGGTGGAACAGTCCCTTTTTTGTCATTCTGGCCCATTAAAATAATCCATCAAATCCAGTATATTTCAGTAGGGGCTAATGGCGCAACCCTGTCTTCCCTTCAAATGTCCCTATTAATTTCTTCTATATGTTGTCATGTGTGTTACATTGTGAAGTATCTTTGCAACTTTATTGATTTTCTTTTCTTTTCTTTTTTTAAGCCTCACAAACTGCCTTGCACTATTCAGCTGAAAAAATAAACATCCCCTGGATTCTGGGAGATAAGAACGTGCTGCAGGTCAGAGTTCAGGAGAATACTATCTCGGCCTACCAGCCAACTCTTTAAATTATTTTGCTTTTGTAAATTGCTGTAACAAATTGCTCTGCTCTCTACTGGATAGAATCAGAACAGTTCAGTTCTGTATCATAGACCCTATACTACTAACCGCACAAATTAATTAGTAGTATACTAACTAATAGTATATCATAGGGCCCTGAAGTAGCAGGGCCCTATGTTTTGGAGCAGGAATAGCCAAGTTCTGCATCCTTTCCCCCCCCCCCCCTTCTATCATCTGTGATGTCAGAAACAACGGTGAATATTTAGGTGACCACAGATATGTTAAATATTTTCAGTGGAACCAAAAAAGTCTTTAACATATTAAAAATATTCTAATCTACCACCAAAGACACTAAAATGATCAGTGAAAGGCTATATTATGACAATAAACCACATCATATGAAAGATGTACATGAGTTGCAGGTCACTAATCCTACATATACAAAGCTTTTAAAAGGACAGTAGCAGGCTAAAAATCATGGCCTTGATTCTCCATTCTGTCCACATAGCTCATGAAGGTGTGATTGTAGCTCAGGTAAACATACTGGTGCTAGCTTTAATCTAGCAAGCACAGGTAACCATAGTAGCGAAGTAGCCACCTCATACCCATGGGAACACTGGGTATGTACTCTGGTTGCTAGCTTGCGCTGAAGTCTGTGTAGCAGCCAGCAGGTATGCCTCGAGTGCTACAATCACACCTTCATTTATGTGTAGACATACTCTAGCTGTGAGTTTCCCTGCACAAGGGATATTCTCCTGTGGCTATCTCACAGGGCTCACCCCGCCCCTTCTTTAAGGTATAAAATGCCACTCTGGTGGAGAAGATGAAGAAGAAAATGGACATTGCAGAGTTTCCAGCTGACTTTTTCTCATCCTGTGTGTTTCTCCGTAGGAGGGAGCAATTGATCCCCTATTCAAAACCTGAATGATGCCCAGATTCAATTAGCTCAAAATCATCATGAAACACCCTGTGTTGCTTCTTGTACAAAGGTGGCTCAATTCTGGCCTGTTTCTTTCACTGCTCACCCTCGTACATGTTAAAGGATTTGTTTTCTCTCTTTTTATTTTTTTAAAGAAACAAGCAACTTCAGTCTAATAGCCACAAGACAATAGACTTACCACTGCAAGAGGAGTCAAAAGTTTACATTTCACACAACCTGTTGTGCCACGGTATTGCAAAGGTCTTGCATCAGTGTCTCATGCTAAGCAACCTTGGTGCTACAATATTTAGGCAACACAGACAGTGGTAGCCTCTCTCTGAACTGAAGGGGGGTTTCTGCTTGTTAATGTAAATGCATATGGGTTTTGAATCAAAATGAAGACTAATTGGAATCTCTCTCATTGCTGAAATCTCTTACATGATACTGAATTTATTGTCAGGGTTACACTAGAGAAATTAAACTTGGGTAGGTATGTGTTTAGTCCTTTTTGTTAAAGCAAATCAAACCTCTTTATACCATGACTGTACATCCTTCCCCTCATATAAAATATATCTATTTTCCATTTGACTCTGAACTCTTCTGCTGCTTTCAGTACTTGCTGCAAATATATAGAGATTTGTTAGAGCTGCTCTTCTCTCCCATGTTGTATTCTAATACTTACTTTGTTATTTCTGAAAAGAACTAAATACAGGTTTCAGAGTAACAGCCGTGTTAGTCTGTATCCGCAAAAAGAAGAACAGGAGTACTTGTGGCACCTTAGAGACTAACAAATTTATTAGAGCATAAGCTTTCGTGGACTACAGCCCACTTCTTCGGATGCATCCGAAGAAGTGGGCTGTAGTCCACGAAAGCTTATGCTCTAATAAATTTGTTAGTCTCTAAGGTGCCACAAGTACTCCTGTTCTTCTTTTTGCGAACTAAATACAGTAAAAGCTGTTTTATCCGGCATGTTGGGGGAATGGGGGGTGCTGGTAAATGAAAAATCCCGGTTAACTAAGAGGGAGGGAGTTTGGGTGCAGAGGGAGAGGGGGGCCTCTGGGAGAGTTTGGGTGCCAGAGGGAGCTCGGGGCAGTGGCTTGGGGTGCCAGATCCGGGGGCCGCTCACCTCGGGCAGCTCCCTGCAAGCGGCGACCTGTCCCGGCTGCTCCTAAGTGGAAGAACCACAGGAGGTTCTGCGTGCTACCTCTGCCCACGGCGCAGCCCCTGCAGCTCCCATTGGCCGCAGTTCCCAGCCAATGGGAGCTGCATTGCTAGTGCTCGGGGCGGGAGCAGCACACAGAGCCACCTATCACACCTCCGCCTAGGAGCAGCCAGGACCAGTCACTGCTTGCCCCTGGATCCAGCACCCCACATCCCTCCCATATTCCTCCCACACCCAAACTCCCTCCCAGAGCCCACGTTCCACACCCCCTCCCGCACCCCCCCCCACCAGCCTCATGCCAACTGGACTATAAACCAGAATTTCAATTAAGATCAGAAATGTCAGTTTATAGAGCTTTTTGGTTGGTGAAGTGCCGGATAAAACAGCTTTTACTGTAAAACTCTTTTTATGCATGCATGCACACACATGAAACTGTGACCAAGCACTGCATGAAAAAATAAGTTTAGAAGCTTGATTTTCGATCTGCTGAGCACTCAACTCCAGATGAAATCAATGGGAATGGCTGGTGCTTCTCTGAAAATCAGGCTCCACCGAGTTTATGCAGTGCAACCAGTGTACATAACTGGTGTGCACAGCATGCAAATCATGTGTAGATCAATACTGAGTGCCTCATTGGATAGGGCCTGATTGGGCAATCCCCACTTACTGAAGTAGTCAATGAGTCAACCTGCAGGCATGAGGGTTGCACAACTGGGCTTTTACCCAGTAAAACCAAGAGTCAGTTTACAGTGCATAAAATATATTAATTTACATTCAGATGATTACAAGAAATTCTAATTTACACAACACTTCACTTACTGAGAAAGTGATTTTTCTCTCTTTGAAAAAATACAGAAGATCTGTATGTAAACCAGGAGTATTCCATAATATTCCCATTCATTTACACACACATAAATTCCATTTTTTCATTCAATGAAGAGCCCTCATAACATAAAGCAACTTCTACATGCAGTTTAGTATAGTTTGATGGGAAACAGAGAGACTGAATGGAACTACTTTGTATACTGTACCTATTACACTCTTGGGATCCCAAAGCACTTTCCAAGACAGAAACTGGTTGTATAGGGCCCTAACATGTTCCCACTGAAGTCAACAGGAGTTTTGCTATTGATTTCTATGGTAGCAGGACTAGGCCCATCATACTTTTGTATAGGCCAACTAGCAGGTATTTGGCACTTACCAATAGTATTTAGTCCATGCACGGCTTTGTGTTCCAATCTGTTTTATCAAGAAAGGAAACATTGCCAGGACACTGGAGATTTTCCATACTCTGTAAAATACCATGAAGTCATTAACTTCTACCTGGACAGCCACCAGAGACAAACAGAAAGGACCTTGGCTTCAGTGTCTCATCCAAAGGATATTATAATGCGCTGGCCTCATTATTCACAACAGAAAAGGCCTTTGTCATGGTCAGATGCCTTTAATGTGTTTTGTATACTACATAAATTCAAACTTGATGGCTCATTTATTTGTTGGATTGCAGCTTTATTCAATCTAAATGAAGCCTTGGTATTTACTAATAACTTATGCTGTACCTTGTTTGTTTAAGAAAGCCACAAGTCAGGGCTGTCCAGTCCACCGTGTCCTCTGTTGTCTTTATTAATGTTGGGCTCTGATATTTCAAGGACGGTTATCAAGGGGACAAGAAGAAAACAACACTTAGCATGTGGATTTTTATTCCAAGCCAGGAAAGCTCAGTCCTGCGATCTCACAAAGATTCTCTGCATTCAACAATTCCCGTCTCCAGGTCACAAAGACCTTCACAAACAATAAGGAAGCATCATAACATCCCCATGACACACCATTCTACAGAAGGGGGAAACTGGGGGTACAGGTAGTTTTGTGTGACTTGCTCAAGGTCACAAGAAGATTGACTAAGCTGTGACCAGAACCCAGATCTTCATTCTTGTGTTTAACCACACCACCATCCTTCATCCCATTTCATGCGAATATTCTTTACTGAAACTACAAAAGGCAACTATTAAACTACAGCGACATACCAATGAACATTCAAAACAGACACGTTTTGCTTGTCTGAAAGATAATATACTCCTATAAAAGGTGTAATAACTTGTCTAAAGTATAGAATAGCTATCTAATGTATATTACATATTAGTTATTCCAACTGGCACATTTTTTGTAATTATTTCTTTTAAAATATGCCCATAATTATTCACACTAATTCCAGACACATTCCCCACAAGAGAAAGAATATTGTGGGACAAATAACAGACTGGAAAGCCCCTGTCAAATGGCCCCCAAAGTACTTCAAAAATTGCAGAGCAACTCTCCAATCCACAAATTATCTGCTGAGTCAAAACAAAGCTAAGAAGCATATTGCCTCAGTTGCTATCCAGCTAGAAGCATGAATAACCAGCCACAACCAAACCAAACTTCCCACACAGGACTGGAAGGGGCCCACTCCTCCAGCATCCAGCTGACCCCATTCTCGGATCACCAATTGGTGACCATGACGGCCTCTCTCACCTCGGAGAGGCTGGGGCTGGCCTACTGGCACTTTAATAATAGCTTACTGGAGGATGTGGGCTTCATGGCATCCTTCTGGGAGTTCTGGCTGGCCTGGCGAGGGCAATGGTGCGCCTTTCCCTCGGCTCAGCAGTGGTGGGATGTGGGGAAGGTGCGCACCCGGGTCTTCTGCCGCGACTATACCCAGGGCGCCAGCTAGGGTGACCAGATATCAAAACTGAAATATCGGGATGCCAGGGGCGAAGCAAAAAAAAAAAAAAAACCCACCGGAGCGCCCCTCACCCCCATCCCCGCAGGTGCAGTAGGCCCCAGCCCCCCCGTCCCGCTCAGATCCCACAGGGAACGAACTGGACTGCCGCTGCCTCCGCCCCGGGGCTGCCCGCGGGATTGCACCAGCTGGGCAGCCAGCCCAGACGCGACTGGCCAGGGGCTGGGCACAGCGTGCTCGCTGGGTCGCCGCACCAGGCCGGGGAGGTTCGCGGGCGCCAGAGTCGCAGCCACCGAGCGCCACGTGCTTGGCCAGCAACTGCTTCCTCCCGCCGCGCAGTGGGAGCTGCAGCAGCGGCTGCTCCCGAGTCCCACTGGCCGCTGCCCAGGTGGGGAGAACAGCCGCCACCTGGCCCTGCGGGCAGCCTCCCTGCTCCTCCTCCAGGTACCGCCCTGCCCGAGTCCCGCCTGTGGTCGGGGCCAGGCCGGACTCTCACTCAGCCCGGCCCTGCGCTCCCCTGCGTCTCCCGGGCCTCCCTCCAGCGCTTGCGGAGGGAGGAGGAATGGCATGCTTGGGGAAGAGGCAGGGATTTGGGGAGGGATCCAATCCAGCTGTGAGGGGGCAGGGCTGGGGGCAGGGATTTGGGAGGGATCCAATGGGGGGGAAAGAGGGCGGAGTCGGGGCGGGAGCCTTTGCTTGTTTGTCCAGTATCCTGACCTAACATTGGTCGGGACGTGGGACAAACAAGCAAATATCGGGACAGTCCCGATAAAATCGGGACGTCTGGTCACCCTAGCGCCAGCCGGTGGAGGGATGTGGTGATAGAGCAGTTGGAGCTGGAGGTCTTGGAGCTGGAGAGGCATCTGGCTGCCAGCCCCGGGGATCCATCACTCTGTGGAGCGTGCTGAGAAAAGCGGGAAGAGCTCCAGGTCCTCGAGGACCATCAGGCCCGGGGCACCTTCATTCAATCCCACATCCATCTCCTTTGAGAGATGTATTGCGGATCCCGCTTCGTCTATACCCTGCAGAAACAGAGGGGGGCAAAGAAGCATGTCACCTGCATTTTGGCAGAGGATGGCACCCGCCTCACGGATCCAGAGGAGATGCGTGGAAGGGCCAGGGCCTTCTATGCCAGCCTCTTCTCCCCGGATCTGACTGACACCGATGCTTGCACAGTGCTCTGGGACGAGCTCCCAATGGTCAGCGCCAGCGACCAGGACTGGCTAGAGCTGCCTCTCACTCTGGCTGAGTTCTCGGAAGTCCTCCATCTTATGACCACTAATAAATCTCCAGGCATGGACAGGCTGACCGTGGAGTTCTACCACGTGTTCTGGGACCTCCTCGGCCCAGACCTTGTCACCATCTGGGCCAAGTCCTTGGGGAGCAGGGTTCTCCCTTTGTCGTGCAGGCAAACCGTGCTCGCCTTGCTTCCAAAGGTGGGGGAACCTTCAGAACTGGCGTCCCATCTCGCTCCTCAGTGCGGACTATAAGGTCGTAGTGAAGGCCATCTCACTGTGGCTGGGGTCCATGCTGACGGACGTGGTCCACCCTAACCAGACCTACACCTTCCCATGCTGTACCATCTTTGACAATCTGTACTTGGTCCGGGATCTCTTGAAGCTCGGGTGTAGGGATGGTCTGTCATTCGCCCTTCTGTCCTTGGATCAGGAGAAGGCATTCGACAGGGTGGACCATGGGTATTTCATCTCCTGGGCACTCTGTGGGCATCCAGCTTCAGGCCCCAGTTTGTGGGTTTTCTCTAGGTGCTTTATGCCTCCACGGAGTGTCTGGTCATGCTCACCTGGACCCTGACCCAACCGGTCAGCTTTGGGTATGGGGTGCATCAGGGGTGTCTGCTATCAGGCAAACTGTATGCTCTGGTGATCGAGTCCTTCTTCTGTCTCCTCCATTGGAGGTTGACGGGGTTGGTGCTCCATGAGCCAGAGTTGTGGCTGGTCCTGTTGGCGTATGCGGACAATGTGCTCCTCATGGTCCAGGACCCTGGCCACCTGTTGAGGGTGAGGAACCCCTGTGGGCCAGCCTATCAAGGGAAGGATCAGTGAGTGCTGGGAGAGTAATGCCTGAAACTCTGCATGTTCCCTCACAACATCCCCTGGCAATGAGTTCCAAGTTATGGCCGTGCATTGTGTGAAGAGATACTTCTTTATGTTTGTTTTAAATATGCTGCCTATTAATTACATTGGGTGACCCCCTGGTTCTTGTGTTACATGACAGGGATATTTCTGTTGTGTATATTTCAAGTGGGCTGTGATTCCAGATGAAGTATGGATCAGTCTGTATCACGGGGTGCTCCACTCACCACTTGTCTGGTACCTCCTCCTGGTCACTCTGGGATTTAGCTCTCGAGGTTGACGCCCCCTTCTGCAGCTTACATGCAGTCGCTCCCACTTTCTCTCTGGTCTACAGCTCCTCTCTTGTCCCAGGAACCACAGCGTCCTCTTCGTGATTCATCCCTCTGGCCCTGTCACTCATCATTCCTCCCTTCCGGGGTATATCAAAGTCTTTCCTTCAGCAGTCCCAGGCAGTCTTCCCATTCACTGCCTCAGGTGCCACTCCTTAAATGGCTGGTAGGGGAACCTGGGCCTGCCCTCTACTCCGTTTTCCCATTTAAGGACCCTCAACCCAGAAGTTCTGGGCTTTCCTGTCTCTGCCCTCATTGCTCCTTCCCTGGACTGCTTCCTACAATTCCTGGTTCCCCTCCTATATCCGGGTGTACCAGCTCCAAATGCCCCTTCTTCCCAAGGAGTGACTGCTCTTTCCCAGCAACTGGGCCTTTCTGTTGCCACCTTCCTGCTTTATAGGCCCCACCTGTTCCTGAACAGCTTTCCCTAAGCCTGAATCCCTGCAAGTTAAAAGTTGTTCTAGTTTATTGGAATTGGCTCTGGCCAACATGAATATTAAATTGTGGGCTAAATGAATGTGTTCATTGCTTGTGAGTGTGTACACAGGTCCTACTACTTCACCATTTGTATTGACAGGAACAGGGGACACAGCTTAAAAAGTAGAAAATCATGATTCTGGCACTGAATATTGGAATCACATAATCAGTGCTCCCAATCTACTAATTTAGTTTCTTCTATGAAACAGGACAGGGATTCTGAAGTGAACAGGAAGACTAGGAAGGATGCTCAGTCTTTTTGTACTAGGTGACAATTTATTCCTGATATAACCAACAAACTTTTCCCATTTAAACCATAGGAGACTATAGGGTTTGGCAGAGGTCCAACTTTACACATCAAAAATGTCCTTTCAATAGCACAGTGAGAGAATTGTACCTTCCTCAGGTGCAGTTTTATATCCTCAAGATCAAACATTTCATAACTTCTACAGTAAAGCTTCCAGTGGAATTAATTCAGGCTCGCTTCTGTTGACAAAAATTTGGTAATCCTCTAATAAAAACATTCAATCTGTATCTGGCTTTTTCAAAGCACTTTATAACCTTATAATCCTCAGTTTTAATAAAATGTGCAGGCTTTGGGAATAAGTCTTGCAAGTGACAAATAGATGGCAACTCATGGAAGGGAATTCTGGAACTTGAAGATGGAATGTCATTTTGTCACAATTTCAAAGATGACAGATTTTTCATTATTTTTTCCATAACTGTTTTATTATTTTAATACATTCTAATGTGAGGCCTTCCCTTCTGAAAAACCACTATTGTATATTCTTGTATTTCTTCTACTCTATTTCCCCTGAGCCATAGAGACACTCTCATTGCTGGCATCCAAATACCAAGCTTTGAGCAGGAGGTGGTACAAGGCTTTCCTCACATACCTGTAAGAACAGTTGTTTTATCTTATTTAACTGGAACGCAAAACCTCGCCTCATAGAACACCCCAGTAGGAGCCCAATTTTGTATAAATGTGTACCATCTTCACAGAGAAACGTTGCTCCTAGAAATGTGACTATATTTAATGGGATACTAATCAAGTCTCCATATACTGAGAGTTTAAAGCTTTTCAGTAAGCAGGTGGCATTCCCACTCCTGCTGTTAAAAGTATAGGCTGATCAGATCCAAATTTAACCCCTTCTTGTTGGGCTTGCCCTTATTGTTAACAAACAAAACAAACCTCAAAGGAAGTTTTCTCCTCAGCTTGACTGTTCCTAATGGTCTCTCTTTCCCAGCAGGACCCCTCTTTTTCTGTCCCTAATTCCCCCTTCCTCAGAGATACTCAAACTCTTCTTACCCCAACGTTGGAGCTAATGGGACTCACCTGGTCTGACATCAGAGTGAGTTAGTAAAAGAGCTCTGCATGTCTATGCAGTGTCCTAAAACTTGACATTTTGTTATGCACCATCATAAATCCAAAATGAATCTTTTTCAGAAAAAAAAATCAGAACATATGCAATGCAGAAAAATTCTTCAGCTTGGAGTTTTCCTATTCCATTTTTGGTCATATAGTATAATTTTATTATTTCCTTAGATGGAAACATTACCCATCATGTGATTTCACAGGAAAATGCATGCCTCTAGGAGATTACTGCTGTTCATAGGGGCTTAAGAGTTGGCATATAACATTAAAAAAGTTAAAATCCTTTAAGGAGTCACTGAGGCCTGGTCTACACTACGACTTTAATTCGGTTTTATCAGCGTTAATTCGAATTTACCCTGCAACCGTCCACACAACGACGCCATTTATTTCGAAATAAAGGGCCCTTTAAATCAATTTCTGTACTCCACCCCGACGAGCGGAGTAGCGCCAAAATCGATTTTAACATTTCGAATTAGGGATAGTGTGGCCGCAATTCGATGGTATTGGCCTCCGGGAGCTATCCCACAGTGCATCATTGTGACCGCTCTGGACAGCAATCTAAACTCGGATGCACTGGCCAGGTAGACAGGAAAAGCCCCGCGAACATTTGAATTTCATTTCCTGTTTGCCCAGCGTGGAGAGCACAGGTGACCACAGATAGCTCATCAGCACAGGTAACCATGCAGTCCGATAATCGAAAAAGAGCACCAGCATGGACCGTGAGGGAGGTACTGGATCTGATCGCTATATGGGGAGAGGATTCAGTGCTAGCAGAACTTCGTTCTAAAAGATGAAATGCCAAAACTTTTGAAAAAATCTCCAAGGGCATGATGGAGAGAGGCCACAATAGGGACTCAGATCAGTGCCGCGTGAAAGTCAAGGAGCTCAGACAAGCCTCTCAAAAAACAAAGGAGGCAAACAGTCGCTCTGGGTCAGAGCCGCGGACATGCCGCTTCTACGCCGAGCTGCATGCAATTCTAGGGGGGGCCGCCACCACTACCCCACCTGTGATCGTGGATTCCGGGTCGGGGATAGTCTCATCAGCTACACCTGAGGATTCTGCCGATGGGGGAGAGGAGGAGGAGGAGGATGAGCTTGCAGAGAGCACACAGCACTCCGTTCTCCCCAACAGCCAGGATCTTTTTCTCAGCCTGACTGAAGTACCCTCCCAACCCTCCCAAGCCAGTATCCAAGACCCTGACCCCATGGAAGGGACCTCAGGTGAGTTTACCTTTTAAAATATAAAACTTGTTTTAAAAGCAAACGGTTTTTAATTATTACTTTTCCCTGAGGACTTGGGATGCATTCGCGGTCAGTTAAGCTACTGGAAAAGTCTGTTAACGTGTCTGGGGATGGAGCGGAAATCCTCCAGGGACATCTCCATGAAGCTCTCCTGGAGGTACTCCAAAAGCCTTGCCACAAGGTTTCTGGGCAGTGCATCCTTATTCCGTCCTCCATGGTAGGACACTTGACCACGCCATGCTTGCAGCAAGTAATCTGGTATCATTGCCTGACAAAGCCTGGCAGCGTATGGTCCCGGTGTTTGCTGGCATTCAAGCAACATCCGTTCTTTATCTTGCTGTGTAATCCTCAGGAGAGTGATATCACTCATGGTAACCTGGTTGAAATACGGGAACTTAATTAAGGGGACAGAGGTGGCCGTTCCTACTGGGCTGTTTGCCTGTGGCTGAAAATAATTCCTTCCCTGCAGTTAGCCAAGTGCAGATGGGAAATTGGCCCTGAGCTTTTTGCGTTTGGCTAGCAGGGATCTTCCCTGTTACCAGCCACGCGGTGGGGGGAGGGGTACCATGATCATCCCAGAGAATTTATGGTGGGAGGGGGGCGGCGGGGGGGGGGGTTAGTTTGGTTCCTGCAGGGATCTTCCCTGATACCAGCCACGCGGTGGGGGGAGGGGTACAGCGATCATCCCAGAGAATTCATGGCGGGGGGGGGGGTTAGTTTGTTTTCTGCTGCTGCTGAATGTTAACAGAAAAACCGCAGCACTCTACGGGCTTTGCTTGGTATGTGGGAAAGGAGGGCGCAGAAGCCGTAAGACAATGGCTTACCATGGCCGCATGCAAGCCGAATTCTGTTGCCCGGACCTGTGATCTCTAGCAGCAAAGCCACAGGCACTCAGTATTAAGAGGCAAAATGCGACCTTGCACAGAAATCACATGTGCTATGTAATGTGAATAGTGTTGGTCACCGTGAAAGAGTATAAGCATTGTTCTGCAAAATGTATCTTTTTAAACAATTCTCTCTTTTTTCCCCTCCCTACAGCAGCTGCAAATTCCTCAAGCCTCCCTCCTCCATCCCGAAGGCTATCACAGATAAGGCGTCGTAAGAAGAAGACGCGAGACGAGATGTTTGCAGAAATTATGGAATCCAGCCGCAGTGACAGAGCTCATCTGAATGAGTGGAAGGAAACGGTTTCAAAGTATAGGAAAGAAGCCAGTGAACGTGAGGACAGGAGGGACCAACGTGAGGACAGGAGGGACCAACGTGAGGAGAGGAGAGACGCTCGAGATGAGAGGTGGCGGCAGGAAGATCAGAGGAGGCAGGATGCAATGCTGGGGCTGCTGCATGAGCAAACAGACATGCTCCGGCGTCTGGTGGAGCTTCAGGAACGGCTGCAGGAAAACAGACTGCCGCTACAGCCCCTGTACCCCCCTCCCCATGTTCCGGATCCTCCTCACCCAGATGTGTAAGAACGCGGGGGGGGGAGGCTCCGTACACCTTCCCATTCCACCCCAGTGGACAGCCCAAGCAAAAGGCTGTCATTTTTTTAACCTTTTTTTAGTGGCCTTTTCCTTCCCACCGATCCTCCTCCCAAATCCCACCCGGGTTCCATCCCTCTTTTTCTAATCTATTAATAAAGAATAAATTATTTTTAAATGATAGTGACTTTATTTGGTTTGAAAGCAAGCTGGGGGAAGGGGGAGGGTGGGTTCCTTACAGAAAATGAGTCAATAAAGGGGGCAGGTTTTCATGAAGGAGAAACAAACAGATATTTCACACTGTAGCCTGGCCAGTCATGAAACTGGTTTTCAAAGCTTCTCTGATGCACAGCGCTTCCTGGTGTGCTCTTCTAATCGCCCTGGTGTCTGGCTGCGCGTAATCAGCAGCCAGGCGATTTGCCTCAGCCTCCCACCCCGCCATAAAGGTCTCCCCCTTACTTTCACAGAGATTGTGGAGCACGCAGCAAGCAGAAATAACAATGGGGAGATTTCTTTGGCTGAGGTCAGAGCGAGTCAATAATGAACGCCAGCGACCTTTTAAACGGCCAAATGCACATTCTACCACCATTCTGCACTTGCTCAGCCTGTAGTTGAACAGCTCCGGACTCCTGTCCAGGCTGCCTGTGTATGGCTTCATGAGCCATGGCATTAAGGGGTAGGCTGGGTCCCCAAGAATAACTATTGGCATTTCAACATCCCCAACGGTTATTTTCTGGTCCGGAAAGTAAGTCCCTTGCTGCAGCCCTTTAAATAGAGTAGTGTTCCTGAAGACGCGAGCGTCATGAACCCTTCCCGCCCAGCCCGCGTTGATGTTGGTGAAACGTCCCTTGTGATCCACAAGTGCTTGCAGCACCATTGAAAAGTACCCCTTGCGGTTTATGTACTTGGTGGCTTGGTGCTCCGGTGCCAAGATAGGGATATGGGTTCCATCTATCGCCCCACCACAGTTAGGGAATCCCATTGCAGCAAAGCTATCCATTATGGCCTGCACATTTCCCAGAGTCACTAACTTTCGTAGCAGCACCTGAGTGATTGCTTTAGCTACTTGCATCACAGCAGCCCCCACCGTAGATTTGCCCACTCCAAATTGATTCCCGACTGACCGGTAACTGTCTGGCGTTCCAAGCTTCCACAGGGCTATCGCCACGCGCTTCTCAACTGTGAGGGCTGCTCTCATCTTGGTATTCTGGCGTTTCAGGGCAGGGGACAGCAAGTCAAAGTTCCATGGAAGTGCCCTTACGCATGCGAAAGTTCCGCAGCCACTGGGAATCATCCCAGACCTGCAACACTATGCGGTCCCACCAGTCTGTGCTTGTTTCCCTTGCCCAGAATCGGCGTTCCATGGATAGAACCTGCCCCATTAACAACATGATCTCCAAAGCACCGGGGCCCGTGGTTTCACAGAATTCTGTGTCCGTGTCCATGTCCATGTCCTCATCATGCTGGTTGCTGCGCTGCCGCCGCCGCTGCCTCCTCGCCTTGTTTTTCTGGTCCTGGCTCAGCATAAACTCCACGAGAACACGCGAGGTGTTTACAATGTTCATGACTGCTGTCTTGAGCTGAGCGGGCTCCATGCTTGCCGTGGTATGGAGTCTGCAGTGTTCACCCAGGAAAAAAGGAGCGAAATGGTTGTCTGCCGTCCGTTGCTTTCATGCAGGGAGGGCGGGAGGAGGTGAGGCTGTACCCAGAACCACCTGCGACGATGTTTTTTGTCCCATCAGGCACTGGGATCTCAACCCAGAATTCCAATGGGCGCGGGAGACTGCGGGAACTATGGGATAGCTATGGGATAGCTACCCAGCGTGCAACGCTGCAGAAATCGACGCTAGCCCCGGTACTTGGACGCACACCGCCGAATTAATGTGCTTAGTGTGGCCGCATACATTTCGACTTTATACAATCTGTTTCCCAAATTCGAATTATATAAATTCGGATTAATCCCGTAGTGTAGACATACCCTTAGAAATGAAAACATTTTTATTTATTGATTTCTATGAATTTCCCCATCGAAGCCTTGGCCCCTTTACAGTACAAGAAAGAAAGACCTTAACTATTTACACTTCAATGTCAAAAACTAGTTAAATTGGGATAAGAAAATTCTCTTATTTATAACCCGTTAATTTGGTTAAAAAAAAAAATTCTCCATAGGGGAATTTAAATAAGTGTATATGCTTACGAAAGCTGCATGTAACCAGGAGATGTTATTACAGTCAAATAAGAGGCTTGGTACCTCTGGAATTTCAGATCATAAATAGGATCTAGGATCTTGTATTTTAACTGAGACAACAACTATAATGATAATTAACACACTGTTAAACTTCATTAGTCTCCCAGGGTTTAAATTATGCTTACAAAATCAACACGTTAGACTGAATACTGTTAAAAGGTAGGGAGCCATTTTGCAATGAAAACTATTTTTCTTCTGCTGAGAAATATGTCTGTTTCTTTACATCTTCCTCCAGAATATAGCCAGTAAGTGACATACCATTATTTAAGCTCTCCAAAGCTTCAACAGACAAATGTAGGGCCAGACACATCTTTACTTTTACTGAGTCTGTGTCTGTCTCTATGTGTGATCCCACTGAAGTCAATGAAGCTATTTACTGCTCAGTGCAAGTAAAGGGATCAGAATCTGACCCTCGGGAAATAGGCTTACTTTACTTGCCGTTAATAATTCCGGCCTTTGTTTGGTAACTGCCCAAAAGAGTAAAACACAGTGGGCCAGATCATCAGCTGTAGCAGAGGAGTGCTCAGCATCCCTGCTCTGTGCACAGGGTCTGGCTCTCCAGTGCAAGTTAGAATAGCCTGGTATCTAGCTCTGGATGCCTATGGTACCAGGGGCCATTACAGCAACTGTGGATCACCAGGATGCATGAATGCCCCAGCCACACCCACTAGAAAAGTGGTGGTATAGGCACAGCCTGGGGGCTCTATATACTTGAGGCTCCCTTAACATGGGGAGAATCTTTCAGTGGCTGGGTAAAGCTGGTTTTAGGGCAGCTATCATAACACAGCCCAGGATCTAGCCCATCATGCTGATCAATAGTCTCATTGTTCCCTTATACTCCCCCATCAACCTGTCTGCATCCATCTGTTATCTCTTGCCTTATACTTGACTTGTAAGTTCTTTGGGGGCAGGGACAGGGACAATCTTTTTGTTCTGTTTGTACAGCACCTAGCACAATGGAGTCCTGGTCCATCACCAGGGCTCCTAGGTGCTAGGGTAATACCAGTGATAAAGCTATACAAGTAATACAGATGTACCTGTGCCCTGAGAGTTCCTACATGATTGATACTGATCAAGGGAGCATCCTCCAGTGGTTCCAAACCCAGCTGAATTGCCCTGCAGCAGTGGTACTTATGCCACACCCTTTGTGAGCAGACAGAATCCTGCTGAGAATTGTCTCTACTGAACAGAAGTTTACAGTAGAGTCTTGCAACCCAATGGCATCCAACGACAAGTGTTGGGTTAGGATCAGGTCAGGTCCTGCTGCCTCTCCTTAACTTCTCACCAGTGCTGCTTCAAATTCCCTGGGCCACTTCTCCGCATCACCAGCACCTTCTTCGCCCTCTTCCCAGGGCCTCCAGCTTGCAAGTCCCAGCATCCAGCCGGAAGCTCTCTTTAGTTTCCCCAGACCCTGCCAGCAGCTGCCCTGTCTAGGGTGCTACCCTCCTGCAGCCTTCTAGGGACCCAGTCCTCTCCCTTGGGCTCCCTGCAGCAACTGACTGCCTCTGGCCCGGCAATGGGCCTGCTGGACCCTGATTGGCTGCTCCCTGCGCAGCCACCCTAAGCTGCTTTTAACCCCTTCTCTGCCACTGTAGGGCGGATGCTCCATCACAGTCTGGTCTGCGGACAATTCAATATCTTAGGCTGGGCTTTAAAAGTAGGGCTGAGCAGGCCTTTAATCTACAGCTTTGGGATTTGAAAATCCAAAGTGAATTAACTAAACTCAATCTTCACCCACAAGAGAACAATGCGTATGAGAGAAAAGGTTTAACTGAACTTCAGTTCTGTCCTAAACAGTCAGCTCCTCTCTGAAGGCAGCTGGCAGGACATTGTCATTAAGTGAAAAAAAAAAAAAAAAAACACAACCCAACAGAAAAACCTCTCTTATTAGAATAGGGAAGATCCAACAGGCCACCTGAGCACCACACTTCCTTTCTGTGGCCTATCACAAGCACAGAACAAACTGCCATAGGTGGGCTGGACAATTCAATTTGGGTCTTTCCTTGAAACAATGTGCACTTTTCTGGTAGTCTTGTACTGAATGAAAGAGCAATGAAGGAGCAGTGACAGTTCTTGACCTTTATAAATAAGCTTTAAAAAAAGATGATCAGGTTAGATTGTTTTGTTAAAAACAAATGTCTATCTATATAAAACACAAACTACAATAAAACAGAAAGAATTCCAAAATCTTCACTATGAGTACTGTTTACTATGGACATTTTATTCAGTCCCCAAATGAAATTGTCTACTCCTTCATATTATAATGTTCTATCGGTTATATTGGGATTACCATGAATCCCACTAGACCAGAGGTTCCCAAACTTTTCTTATTGCGTGCCCCCTTCCAGTTCTACTAGCCACCCATGGACTCTTACCCATCTCATCCCTGAGACTGTATGTGTTCTTAACACTCCTTGTCTTTAGCCATCTCTCCATATTTCACTGTTATGTACAGATATAATGTGACGTAGACAACCGAAAAAAAAATTCCTAAATTCTGAGCTCAAACTGGAAAGTTGCTGGGCAACTGAACCCGCACTGTACAATGATTTGAAGTGAGCGCTCTGTACGTTAGCGTCTCTGCGTGTGTTCTCATTGGTACATCTTGAAGTAAATGAAGCGTATTTTATATAACAAATTCCCACAGAGTTTTAAAACTTCATCTGAATAGCCTATTATGAAAATGCAATAAATAAAATAAATAAAATCCACCATTACACAATTTCTCCCACGTACCCCTTGGAGATGTCTCACGTACCCCCAGGGGTATGCGTACCACAATTTGGGAACCCTTGCACTAGACTATAGAGTGATCATAAATCTCAATCCGAAGGCAGTAAAATGTAACAACCTACTTTGCGTTACCAAATATTTAAAAAACAAAATGATAAATCTCAGCTGACTTGTTGGGGGAGGGGGGCAGCAGACAAAGAGTGGAGAGAAAAAGAAAACCGAAGGATACTTCTGTATGCAAAAGTTTGATGATCTTAAATTTTGTAGAAAGGGTTCAGAGAAGAGCCACGCAAATGAGTAAAGGATTAGAAAACATGTCTAGTAGTGGTGGACTCAAGGAGCTCAATCTTTTTGTCAAACTTTAACCTTCTCTTTGATTATCAGTCTATAAGTATCTACCTGGGGAACAAAAATTTGCAATAGAGGGCTTTTCAACCTAGCAAACAAAGGTATAACATGCTCCAATGGCTGGAAGCTAAAGCTAGACACATTAATATTAGAAATAAGGCACAAAGGCACTTTTTTTTTTTTTTTTGGTGAGGGTAATCAATCATTTGAACAGTTTACCAAGGGTTATGATGGACTCTTCATCCCTGGACATTTTAAAATCAGAATTGGATGCTTTTCTAAGAGACATGCTCTTGTTTAACCACACCTATTGGACTTGAAGAAGAAATTAATACGAGGAAGTTTCTATGGCCGGAGTTACACAGCAGATCAGACAAGATGATCACAATGGTCCCTTCTGTGTGTGTTTTTTTTTAAATCTATGAAGATTAAGCTTAAATCAAGATGGACTATGTATACACTATCAATTTTCATAATGCTTTCTAGACAAAGGGAGAGACATGATCAAGGCTTAAATGAGCATAAGCACTTTTAAGATGAGCTCTTTGGGGTTGGGATTGTTATTTTATGTCAAAACTGATTGGGACATTTGGGCACTACTGATAAACTCATAAATGGTAAAACAACCAACCATCCGAGTGGGGAGAGAAAAAAGGGAAGATGAGGCAAACAGCAATAAAATCATGCTTTTGTATTGCATGCAGGTACTCCATGCCTCAGGAGCTTGTTTCCGTATTAATTTTTGTGCATGGAATCAGAGAGAGTCTCTAATCAGCACACTGTGTATTGAAGGAATGTAGCAAACTTCAAAAGAAGCAGAATGACTAGGAATGTGAGGAGAGTAAGAGAACACTTTGAATTAGTTAGAGAGGTGCTCAGAAGCATCACAATCTGTTCACAGCCACCAATGAATCAACATGCTTGTGTAGTGACTATGTGAATAGTTAGACCTACACACAAGTGCAGGGGCTACTCCTAGCAGAGGACAGCTATGTCCGAGACCTGGCTGTTCAGTAGTATGGTGAGCGCTCCCCCTGAATTCCTTAGGAATACATCCCATTTAAGCAGGGTAAAGAGATGAGCAAATGAACTTAATGCCAGCTAAGAACAAAGAAGGGTAATGCAATTCACAGAGAGAAGCTAAAACTAATATCTCATCTACTCTGTACACTATTGTAGGGGAGAGAGAAATAACTCTAGATCAAACAGGAAGTGAATATCAGGTTGGTTAGGTAAAATCGATATTAAATTCCAAGTATCTTCTTTGTCTAACTGTGCCCGTTTGAAAGGGTAAATGCCTGTAACAGAAGTCAAAAGTCCTATTCTCTTAGCTATGTGACATAACTCATGGGAAAAGGCATTTGTGTTTTGCAATGCACTCAATGTTTGTTTGGATACTGAATCAATTCTGACTGATTTATCTTTTAAATATTTGTTGCCTGGTTACTGCTCATATTACTGAACTCTGGCCCAAATTTCCAGTGGCTCTTGGGTTTGGACCCATTGACAATATTGCTGAGATCCTTCCATTACAGCTGTCCACTACTAGATGAACTTCAAGGCTTATATATATTCTTTACTTTCCCTCCCCATTAGAAAAAAAATCAGTATCTACATCCTCCAGTTTAATTCCATGCATACATGATTTACCAGAGGTCATAAAGATATCATTAGATAATAGTGAATTGATCCAAACACTAAATAATTATATATAATAATTTTCCTAGTAATTGGGTTCATTCCCTATATTGTACACACACACACAAAATTAAATTCTACTGACAGATATGGTTCTAATTTTTAGATGGATTGTTTCCAAACAAACTTATTGAAGGCCTCTCCTTCCCCTCTTCCCACTCACAAAGTGATTTTATCCTAAGCTCTTAAAGTGCAGGAATTTCAAGAATGTTTTGAACTGGCTGGCTGGCCTGCCAGCCAAGTCAGATGCTGATCAGTAAAACCAGCTTGGAAGTCATGTGATCCTCTCCCCTGTTTTAGCAGAAATTAGTTTCCTTGCAGAGCAGTATTTTTTCCTGTAGTTATTTAATTTCAGTTCTCACTGTGCAGCATTCCCCAGGAAGCTGGAAATGTGCACAGCTTCCTTCCAGTTATATTTATTTATTAAAAAGTTTAAAAAGATGGCTACCCCAGGCTCTCAGTGCCCCTTAATATTTCTTTTATAAGCACAAATTGTAACAAAGACAAAACCATCAGCAAACTCCACTATACATCAGCAACAGCCAACTAACCTCCTTGTTGCAAAAAGATTGCAGAATACCCCACTGTGACCTTTTGGGGATGACCCAGACCAGGAAGGGGTTCTGACACTGCCTTCTTGTAACTTTGGGTGCCTTAATGCTATGCTGCTATGGCTCAGAGCTCTGACACCAGTAGCCAGCCCACAAGCATAAATTTCTCACCCTGGCTTCCACCTGCCTAGTTATTGTGTGCAGAGTGACCCGAACAGCCCTTATGGTCGCAAGTCTCCCTAAATCCACCACCAAGTTCTTAATTACCAGACACATGGATTGTTCGCTTCTGGTTCATCACCCCCGGTTATCAGTCCCTTTGGGGTCACACACTCCACCCAGACTGCGCAATAGAAACCTACTTAGGGTAAAAATAAACAAAGTGGGTTTTTTTAAACATAAAAAAAAATATCACAGATTCAAAGATGAAATAGTAAGAAAAACAAACATGCAAATGACACAGAAAATAGCCATAAAGACGCAACCTCAGGCTTTACATTTCTATATTAGCTAAACTTCCCTTCTTTAATACAAGTTACTTGTAGCACTGAACAATTTTCCAGCATGAGGGGATCCAGTGTCCACAGACAGCACCTGGCTTAGATGCTGGAAAGTTTCATCACTTCAAACACTTCCATCTAACAGGGTGTGCTGTTTTTTTCCCCTCTCTCCCTCTGACTGTGGTAATTCATGGTTACACAGAGCGGGGGAAACTCCCTCCTTCCTTAGTTTTCTAAGACTGGGGTTTTTCTTTTCAGTTTCAATGTCTTTCCCTTAACTTTAATGATCCACCATTGGAGGTGCCCTTCCTGGCCTGCCTGATTGCTTCCCTGCACTGCTGTGAGGTGATGCTGTTGTGGCACCCCTGGTTACAATGACAATGTCCTACATGCATCCATTCCTACCCATAGCTGTATACAGATCGCCTAAGGACCATCAGGTTTAGAACATTGTATGCTTTCATAAAATACCTTACTTGACATATTTATACACAACACCACTGTATACAACTAGTTGATTCAATGCTACTAACTATCCAACAGTAACTTTGAATCTAACAGATTCCCAAATTGGGAACATAAGCAATAAAAGGCAGATACATGCCCTCAGACCAAAGGGCCAGATTAAGCTTCAAAAGATCTTCAGTTTGCTTTCCTCACACAACTATTATTGTCTCTACCATAGCTGGATCAAAGCTCAATCACTTGCTCTCACAACTGCTCCATTCTCAGCCAGAAACAGAATAAAGCTGTCAGCAGAAGCAGACCTGGTGCTATCTGCTAATGCTAGCTCAATAGCACCGTGGCCACATCTGGAGACATTTTAAAAAAGCAAAATAAATAAATCATCCAATGCCATTTACACACTATCACAACCAGTGGAGTTTACTCTCAGGGCACCACTCAGCATTTCTTACTCAGGCTAAATCCTACATTGACTTCAAGGGTCTCTTCACTGAATCAGGCTTTGCCCAAGTAAGAGTTAGGTTCTTGTTTTTTGTTTGTTTGTTTTTTTAAATGGCAAGGATCATGGGAATTGCTACACCTGAGCATTGCAATGTTAGGTCCTTCTGGTATTCCCTCCCATGCCTTATTGACTAATCTAACTAAAGGTCATTAACAAGTTATATTACTTCAGCCCCTCTATTTAATAAAGAATATATCATAGCCACCAGGTGAGCAAGCTCGTCTGAGTAACTTCTGGCAATTTAATATCTTGTGTTCTTCAGTCTCTGTCCCCCTCCCCCCTCTCTTTTTAAAAATATATCTGAGGTAGCCCGGGGTAGGCATTTCTACTTTATTCTCTGAAGCGAAGAACACTAGAAATACATCATTTAGAGTGCAGTGAAACTAAGTCTCTTTGATTGCCCCCTTTATGCCCTGCTGGCCTCTGCATGCTTCCCATTTGTAAGGTACATCAAGAAAACTTCTTCCTCATGCTATTAGCTCTTTGAGTTTCCTTTTACTGCCAGATCCTTAGCTGGTAGAAGTCCACGTAGCAACACTGAAGTCAACGGAGCCATGCTGATTTACAGCAGCTAAGGATCTGACCCTAATTTCTTAATGTTCACCTTAAAATGATTTATAACTTAGGCCTGGTCTACACTATGAGTTTAGGTTGAATTTAGCAGCGTTAAATCGAATTAAGCCTGGACACGTCTACACGTCAAAGCCCTTTTTTTTCAACTTAAAGGGCCCTTTAAACCGGTTTCTTTACTCCACCTCCGACGAGGGGATTAGCACTGAAATCAGCCTTTGCAGGTCGGATTTGGGGTAGTGTGGATGGAATTCGATGTTATTGGCCTCCGGGAGCTATCCCACAGTGCTTCATTGTGACCGCTCTGGACAGCACTCTCAACTCAAATGCACTGACCAGGTAGACAGGAAAAGCCCCGCGAACTTTTGAATTTCATTTCCTGTTTGCCCAGCGTGGAGAGCACAGGTGACCACGCACAGCTCATCAGGTAACCATGATGGAGTCCCAGGATCGCAAAAGAGCTCCAGCATGGACCGAACGGGAGGTACGGGATCTGCTCGCCATATGGGGAGATGAATCAGTGCTAGCTGAACTCCGTAGCAGTAAACGAAATGGCAAAATATTAGAAAAAGTCTCAAAGGCCATGAAGGACAGAGGCCATAACAGGGACGCACAGCAGTGCCGCGTGAAAATTAAGGAGCTAAGGCAAGCCCACCACAAAGCCAGAGAGGCAAACGGAAGGTCCGGGGCAGAGCCACAAACATGCCGCTTCTACGCGGAGCTGCATGCCATGCTAGGGGGTGCAGCCACTACTACCCCAACCATGTGCTTTGACTCCATCAATGAAGAATCACACAATAGGGAAGCAGGTTCGGGGTAAGAGGAAGATGATGAAGATGACAATGAAGATAGCTCACAGCAAGGAAGCGGAGAAACCGGTTTCCCCAACAGCCAGGATATGTTTATCACCCTGGACCTGGAACCAGTAACCCCCAAACTCACCCAAGGCGTGCTCCCAGACCCTGAGGGCACACAAGGGACCTCTGGTGAGTGTACCTTTGTAAATATTACACATGGTTTAAAAGCAAGTGTGTTAATGATTAATTTGCCCTGGCAATCGCAGCCAGTACAGCTACTGGAAAAGTCTGTTAATGTGTATGGGGATGGAGCGGAAATCCTCCAGGGACATCTCCAGAAAGCTCTCCTTCATGTACTCCCAAAGCCTTTGCAAAAGGTTTCTGGGGAGGGCTGCCTTATCCCCACGCCAGGCCAGTAGCACGTAGTCTGGAATCATTGCATAACAAAAACATGGCAGCGTATGGTCCCGGTGTTTGCTGGCATGCAGACAACACCCATTCCTTATCTCTCTTTGTTATCCTCAGGAGAGTTTCAGAGTAGCAGCCATGTTAGTCTGTATCCGCAAAAAGAAGAACAGGAGTACATGTGGCACCTTAGAGACTAACAAATTTATTAGAGCATAAGCTTTCGTGGACTACAGCCCACTTCTGGAGAGTGATATCATTCACGGTCACCTGGTTGAAATGGGGTGATTTTATTAAGGGGACATTCAAAGGTGCTCGTTCCTGCTCGGCTGAACAGAAATGTTCCCTGCTGTTAGCTACGCGATGGGGGGGGAGGGGTGAAGTGATCATCCCAGAGAATTGGGTGTGTGTGTGGGGTAGGTAGTTGGGTTTGTGCTGCATGTTAACCCAGAAACCACAGCCCCTCCTTTTACATTGCAAACCCATTTTAAATGGCCAACCCAACGGGTGCTTGGTATGGGAAATGAGGGCGCTGCTGTTTGAAACCATTCCCACATGTTATGAAGGGAAAAAAAGCCAAAAGACTGTGGCTTACCATGGCTGCCTGCAAGCCGAATTCTGTTGCCTGGCACTGCGTGAGTGATCTCTCACAGCAAACCGGCAGGCCCTCAATATAAGAGGAAAAATGCGACCTTGTAACGAAAGCACATGTACTGTGGAATGTGAACAGCAAAATTTAACGTGAAAGAGTGTACCCATTGTTCTCTAAACTGTGTCTTTTTTAACCATCTCTCCCTTCTCCTTCACCAGCTGCAAATGTTTCTCCTTCACAGAGGCTAGTGAAGATTAGAAGGAGAAAACGGCGGACTCGGGATGATATGTTCTCGGAGCTCCAGATGTCCTCCCACGCTGACAGAGCACAGCAGAATGCATGGAGGCAGTCAATGTCAGAGTGCAAAAAAGCACAATATGAATGAGAGGAGAGGTGGCGGGCTGAATCGCGGGCTGAAGAGAGCAAGTGGTGGGCTGAAGAGGATAGGTGCCGTCAGCTTGCTGACAGAAGGCAAGAGTCGATGCTCCGGCTGCTGGAGCATCAAACTGAAATGCTCCAGCGTATGGTTGAGCTGCAGGAAAGGCAGCAGGAGCAGAGACCGCCGCTACAGCCCCTGTGTAATCAACAGCCCTCCTCCCCAAGTTCCATAGCCTTCTCACCCAGACGCCCAAGAACACGGTGGGGGTGCTTCCGGCCACCCAGTCAGTCCACCCCAGATGATTGCCCAAGCATCAGAAGGCTGGCCTTCAATAAGAGTTAAAGTTTTAAACTGCAGTGTGTCCTTTTCCTTCCCTCCTCCCCCACCCCTCCTGGGCTACCTTGGCAGTTATCCCCCTAGTTGTGTGATGAATTAATAAAGAATGCATGAATGTGAAGTAACAATGACTTTATTGCCTCTGCAAGTGGTGCTCGAAGGGGGGAGGGGAGGGGAGTTAGTTTACAGGGAAGTAGAGTGAACTGTGGGGGGGGGGGGGGAAGGGTTCATCAAGGAGAAACAAACAGAAGTTTCACACCGTAGCCTGGCCAGTCACAAAACTGGTTTGAAAGCTTCTCTGATGCGCACCGCGCCCTGCTGTACTCTTCTAACCACCCAGTGTCTGGCTGCACGTAATCAGCGGCCAGGCGATTTGCCTCAACCTCCCACCCCGCCATAAATGTCTCCCCCTTACTCTCACAGATATTGTGGAGCGCACAGCAAGCAGCAATAACAATTGGAATATTGGCTTTGCTGAGGTCTAGCCGAGTCAGTAAACTGCGCCAATGCACTTTTAAACATCCAAATGCACATTCTATCACCATTCAGCACTTGCTAAACCTATAGTTAAACAGGTCCTGACTACTGTCCAGGCTGCCTGTGTACGGCTTCATGAGCCATGGCATTAAGGGGTAGGCTGGGTCCCCAAGGATAACAATAGGCATTTCAACATCCCCAACGGTTATTTTCTGGTCCGGGAAGAAAGTCCCTTCCTCCAGCTTTCAAAACAGACCAGAGTTCCTGAAGATGCGAGCATCATGTACCTTTCCCGGCCATCCCACGTTGATGTTAGTGAAACGTCCCTTGTGATCCACCAGGGCTTGCAGCAGCATTAAACCCCTTGCGGTTTATGTACTCGGTGGCTTGGTGCTCCGGTGACAAGATAGATAGAACCCATGTCCCTATCGCCCCACCACAGTTTGGGAATCCCATTGCAGCAAAGCCATCCACTATGACCTGCACATTTCCCAGAGTCACTACCCTTGATATCAGCAGGTCTTTGATTGCATTGGCTACTTGGATCACAGCAGCTCCCACAGTTGATTTGCCCACTCCAAATTGATTCCCGACTGACTGATAGCTGTCTGGCGTTGCAAGCTTCCACAGGGCTATCGCCACTCACTTCTCAACTGTGAGGGCTGCTCTCATCCTGGTATCCTGGCGTTTCAGGGCAGGGGAAAGCAAGTCACAAAGTTCCATGGAAGTGCCCTTACGCATGCAAAAGTTTCGCAGCCACTGGGAATTGTCCCACACCTGCAACACGATGCGGTCCCACCAGTCTGTGCTTGTTTCCCGGGCCCAGAATCGGTGTTCCACGGCATGAACCTGCCCCAGTTACACCACGATTTGCACATTGCTGGGGCCTGTACTTTGTGAGAGGTCTACGTCCATGTCAATTTCCTCATCACTCTCGTCACCGCGCTGCAATCGCCTCCTCGCCTGGTTTTGCTTTGGCATGTTCTGGCTCTGCATATACCCCAGGACAATGCGCGTGGTGTTCATAGTGCTCATAATTGCCGCGGTCTGAGAAGGCTCCATGATCCCAGTGCTAAGGCGTCTGGGCTGAAAAAAGGCGTGAAACTATTGTCTGACGGAGGGAGGGAGGGAGGGAGAGAGGGGCGAGTAACGACATGGCTTACAGGGAATTCAAATCAACAAAGGTGGCTGTGCATCAGGGAGAAACACAAACAACTGTCACACAGAATGGCCCCCCCCAAAGATTGAACTCAAAACCCTGGGTTTAGCAGGCCGTTGATTTCACGGAGGGAGGAGGAAGCAAATGAATACAGAACAAATCTGGTCCATCTATTTTTTACATCTTAAGCTGGCAGCAGATGGTGCAGCATGACTGATAGCCATCAGCATCTTCTGGGTGCTTGGCAGAAAATGCTGTATTACGACTGCTAGCCATCATCGTCAAGACCGTTCAATAGGACTGCCGGCAGGACTGAGTCTCCAGGAGACAAAACATGTCTGCCCAGGTGCCTCTGACTGAACTCACTGAGGAGTACGACGACGACGACGACAATGGATACCAGTTGTAATACACCATCTACTGCCAAAAGGCAAGGAACTGCTGCTGTGTAGCAATGCAGCCCCTCGTCTGCCAGCATCCAGAGAGCCGATGATGGCTACCAGTCAGACTGCACCGTATACTGCCAAAAGGCAATTAGCTGTTGCTGTGTAGCAATGCAGTACCACGTCTGCTGGCACCCAGATGACATATGGTGACGGTGAGCTGAGCTGAGTGGGCTCCATGCTTACCATGGTATGTTGTCTGCACAGGTAACCCAGGTAAAAAGGCAGAAATCGATTGTCTGCCGTTGCTCTGACGGAGGGGGAATGGGAAGGGGAGGGGCCTGACGACATGTACCCAGAACCCCCCGCGACCAGGGCCGGCTCTAACTTTTTTGCCGCCTCAGGCAAAAAAGAGGCGCGCCGCCCTACCATATCCACCCCCATGAGCGCCGCTGAAATCCCCGCCCACCCAGCACCATGCAACCCAAAGCCCCGCCCCCTCCAAGCGCTGTGCAGCCCGAAGCCCCCACCCCAACTCCGAGCGCCACACCACGCCAGACCCCCCCTCCGAGCACCACGCCGCCCAAAGCCCCCGCCCCCCCTCCGAGCACCACGCCGCCCGAAACCCCCCCGAGCGCCGCCCGAAGCCCCGCCCTCTCCCTCCGAGCGCCGCGCCACCTGAAGCCCCGCCTCCCCGCCAAGCGCCGCGCCACTCGAAGCCCCGTCCCACCCTCTGAGCGCCACCTGAAGCCCCGTCCCCCCTCTGAGCACCGTGCCACCCAAAGCCCCGCCCCCCCTCCGAGCGCCACACTGCCAAATCCAAAGAAATAAAAATAAAAATAAAAAAAAAATCGAGCACTGCCCTGCCCCAAGCACATGCTTGGTCGGCTGGTGCCTGGAGCCAGCCCTGCCCGTGACACTGTTTTTGCATCATCAGGCATTGGGATCTCAACCCAGAATTCCAATGGGCGGGGGAGACTGCGGGAACTGTGGGATAGCTACCCACAGTGCAACACACCGGAAGTTGACCCTAGCCTTGGTACTGTGGATGCGGTCCGCCGACTTAATGCACTTAGAGCATTTTATGTGGCGACACACACAATCAACTGTATAAAACCGATTTCAGTAAAACCGGCTTCTATAAATTCAACCTAATTTCGTAGTGTAGACATACCCTTAGTCATCTCAAGTAAAGTGCCAGAACACTAAGGGTTGGGCTCTGACTCCCTCTGCAAGGACGTCAAACTTAATTATCATCACCATTAATTAGCAGCTCAACCAACTCATGTGCATTCCTGAGTATGCACGCCAAAGAACAGCCTCTGCAGCCTGTGTGTTCTAGAGCAAGCTGCCCCCAAAAGCAAATTCTTTCTGATGCTGAGAAATACTTTCTTCAAACCCTATCTTGACAAGTGCAATTAGATGTCCACCGCACACAAGATTGGATGGCCAGGTAGGCCTATTAATGCCAAGGCTGCACCTGGAGGAAGAGCCCGGGAAACAGGGAATTAATTACAAGCAGGTTTAATAGTGCAGGAACAGGGAGGGCCTATAAAGCCAGAAAGCTGGCAACAGACAGTGGCATTGGCTGCTGCTGGGAAAGGGCAGTCACTCTGGGCTGGTCTACACTACATGATTAGTAAGGCAGCTTAAGTCTACCCAATTATGTCAGTGTCTATACTACAGCCTTCCTCCCGCCAATGTAAGTGCCCTTCTACACCGACATAATAACTCCACCTCCACAAGAGGTGCAAGACTTATGTCGGTATAGTTAGAGTGATGCATTATCTGCGTAGACACTGTTTCTTACATGTCTGTTGGATGACTTATCAATTTCACGAAAGTCAGGCAACTAGAGCCTAGCTGCCCCCCCACACCCGGGTAGCCGGACCCCACTCCCTGCTGGGAGCCAGGGAGAGAACGGGGGATAGCCCGCTGAGAGCCCTGGAGCCTGTGGTGCAGCCAGGCTCCCGGCAGGGAGCTGAGACACAGATGTTTGCTCCCCACACTGCCCCTTTGAGGATGCGCACCACCGAAAAGAGGGTAGAGTGGACATGCACTACCACAGTAATTAGTGTGGTGGCTGTAAACTGACCTAATACAAGTCGACTTATGTTTCCAGTGTAAACATACCATCCTTGGGAAGAGGGAGGAGGGTTTGGAGCGGGTACACCCTGATAGAGGAGGGGAACCAGGAGAGGTAGGAAGCTGTCCAGGGAAGGAGCAATGAGGGCTGGGAGAGGAAAGCCCAGAACTGCTGGGTGTAGGGTCCCTGAAGTTGAGGGCAGGCCCGGGTTCCCCTACCAGCCACCAAGGGCATGGCCTAGACCAGAGGGACAGTGAACGGGAAGACTGCCTGGGTCACTGTGGGAGTGAGAGAATTTGGAGGACTGTACCCTAGAAGAGGAGAAATGCTGAGTGACCTAGCCAGAGGGCTGAGTCATGAAAAGGACACTGGTCTCTGGGACGAGAGAGGCGCTGCAGACTCGAGAGAGACAGTGTGATAGCATGCGACCACAGAATGGGGATTAGCTCTTGAGGTTGACACCCCACAGTGACCAGGAGGAGGTGCCAGACAAGCGGTGAGTGGCGCACCCCATTGCAATGGGATAATCAGTAACTCTGAAGCCTGTTTATATAGCTAAGAAGTTGAAATTGCCCATTTTACAACTTTACAACTGACTTCCCTCAACCTTTTGGCTTTTTTTGTCTTAAACAACTCGACTTTTCACTGGAGCACTTCATCTCTTCAAAACATCTTAGAAATTATCTTAGTTAGTTTCACTCCATCACTGTGCTGTAGTTACATATTAATTACATGTTACAGATAGGAAACTGTTGGATTAAGTGACTTGGACAAGGCTATTGAAGAGGAAATGTGAGAACTAGGATCAAAACTCAGGCATTCCTCTCTCAGTCCTGAGCTTGTACTGTGCCTACCTAAGATTATAAACCAATCATAGCTTCTACTTAAGGCCACTGTGTAGCTCCCATCCCTGTATTACCCACATACCTCATAACCTTTAATGTATTTATCCTCACACCACTCCTGTGAGGCAGAGAAGTTTTATTTTCACCCAATTTACAGATGGGAAACGAAGGCACAGGGAAATGAAATGACTTGCCCATCATCATGCAGGGAGACTGCAGCAGAGCAAAGAGTTGAACCCAGATCTCCTAGCCCTAACTGATGGACCATTCCCCCCCAATCTCCCTCCCCGGACAAAAATCAGTTTTCCAGTACGCAGATCTGACTGTAAGCTGCATCTAGAGAATGTTCCATGAGAATTAACTAACAGTGCTAACATTCCAGAAGCTGCCAGTGCCACATGCACCCCCTTTCTTTGAGCCCCCATCCCCACACTATAAAACCCCCAACTGTGCCACAACTGTTTTTCTGCATATGCAGTAGATTAAGAGCCAGGGCCGGCATTAGGGGGGAGCAAGCAAGTTCTCAAGACCCAGGGGTCTTGAGGGGAGGGATAGCTCAGTGGTTTGAGCATTGGCCTGCTAAACCCAGGGTTGTGAGCTCAATCCTTGAGGGGGCCACTTGGGGATCTGGGGCAAAATCAGTACTTGGCCCTGCTAGTGAAGGCAAGGGGCTGGACTCGATGACCTTTCAAGGTCCCTTCCAGTTCTAGGAGATGGGATATCTCCATTTATAAAATAAATAAATAAAAGCAAGGCAATTGCTCAGGGCCACACACGACAGGAGGCCACACAAAGCTAAATTGCTCAGGCTTCAGCCCCACGTGGTGGGGCTCAGGCTTCAGCTTTCTGCCCTGGGCCCCAAGCAAGTCTAACACTGGCCCTGCTCTCTGGTTTATTTTGGCAGAACCCCGGCAACCTGTGCTCATTCCCTCCCCCTACCCCTCAGGGCCCCTGGTTGAGAACACTGCTTTAAGCTCCAATTGTGCCTTTCAGATTCTGTAATCCCAGCAGCTCCATATGTGTTCATGTAAATAGTGTCCTGATATTAAAGCAGCTGCTAACACTATTTCTAATAAAATAAAATGCAGCATCTAGCAAAATCTGTGACAAATGATAGATTTAAGTGGAAGAACTGTCTAAACAAAGATGACTGGACCCTAATAAAATTCTCCTTCTCCCCCATCACTCATATGCTTTAAATACACATATGAAATCATGAAAGGGAAGATTAACTTAAAAGCTTGGTAACCAATTTTCAAAAAGTCAGGGAGGTCTTAGAGCCAGTTTGCTGTAGGGACTCTGGAAAAGGAGACAAACTGTTTACCCTTTCTAAAAAGTTACTAGTTAAACTTTTTCCTCCTCTCTTCCCAGAGTTCTATTGGCCACTCCCATGAACTAGTGTTACCCAACTTTTACATAAACACGCAGCTCTCATAAGCCTCAACTGCAGAGAGGTCTGGAATTTGGGCTGATCACTACTCATTTGCAAAAACAGAGACTGCAACCCACGGTGAAGAGCTTTTGGAAAATCTTTGAAAAGGTAGGCAACATTGGAATTGTTTTTAATAATCAGTTGGCTGCAAACATGTAGCCCATTAGAAGTCTCCTGGCAGATTTTCCTTGTGGGGTTTGATTTAGAGAAAAAATTCTCAATACTAATTCAAAAATTGAATAAAGTTTAGATTTGATTTCTTCAAGAAGGAAGATATTGCACATCTGCTCTGCACTCTAGATTGCTGATATTTTTGCAGTCATAGGTGGTAGTTTATGTATGTTTAAAAACTGCATATGAAGAGAGTATTCTAGGTTAGTCAGATTATTCATTGTAGAGAGATTTAGAAATAAGCTGAGTGTGTCGTGACCACACGGTTCAGCTGTTTTGCTTGGTAATATTAAAAGCTAATGATGTGCCTGTTCCTTTCGCCATAATGGGTTACTCTGCCTTCCAGATAGAATTTAAAAAAAAAAAAAAATCATGGAACTTTTTCCCTTGCCTCTTTGTAGCCTTTTGTATTTTGCAGGTTGGGAATTGCAAACATGTTTCTGTTCCTTTACCTGGTCATCAACCTGGGCCTCTCTGCATCTGGTGTTGTGAGGGGAGAAGGTGAGGCTGATTCCAATGGAGACAGCCCACTTCAAGACATACAGAAAAAAGTGAATGACCTGTGGCAGAATTTACTCTACCCACAGTTCATCAATGAGACGACTAACCGGATCGGTTATGCCACTTGTGAAGTGAAGCCCAGCTCCAATCTAGATGCTGACAAGCCACAGGTGACAGGCCAAGTCTTGTTCAGACAGTCCTACCCAAATGGAAAACTAGAGGCTCTCTTTGACTTGAATGGGTTTCCATCAGGCAGCAATCAGTCTGGCAGAGCTATTCACATCCATAAGCTCGGAGACCTCAGCAACAGCTGTGACTCTACTGGCGGGCACTATAACCCTTTCAACGTGAACCACCCTCGCCATCCAGGGGATTTTGGCAACTTCTACTCTAAAGAAGGCAAAATTAGAAAATACAAGCCAAATCTGCTCGCCACTCTGTTTGGCCCCTACTCCATCATGGGGAGATCCATTGTGATCCATGAGCAGGAAGATGATATGGGCAAGGGTAACAATAAAGCCAGTTTGGAGAATGGAAATGCTGGCAGACGTCTAGCTTGCTGTGTCATTGGGACATGCAACAAGAACTTATGGGAGCAAAAGTTTCCTGACATTACAGAGAAGAGGAAGAAGAGGATCACAAATGAGCACAAAACAACCAGGCCTAACTAAAGACCAACATGCCATCTATTGCCTAGGCAGCACAGAATAGATATAGTCCATGTAATTGATCACTAAGACACATGGGAAAGGTTTCCTGTTTCCATTGAGTCTCTGTCTTGCGGCTCTCTAAGAAACGCATATTGCTCTATAGATGTTTTTCCCTGCCGTAAGCAGATTAATAAAAAAACAGCATCAACTCAACTTTGCAATGTTGTTTTTTTTTTTAAACTTAAAACTCCCATTTATTCAGCTCAAAAGTTTAGTGCAACTTGGTAAGACCAGCAAAATATTTAGTTTATGAAATCTAGAAAAAGCTTGCCCATTCTAATGGATCTCTTAAACGATCACAAGCTTAGGTACAAAGAAAAAGACAAATTAATGAAAAACTGCTTTTGGCTAAGATGCTCTGCAGTGTTTTTCTACATATCTGAAAAGTATAAAGGTTTCTATAACTTCAACAGCTTTGTGTGGTAGCCTGCTAGAGCTAGATAATAGCCTTCTCCTCAGATTCAGGGAGAGTATAGACATTATTTCTATTTTTAACTTCTGATCCATTATACTATTCTACTTATATTTGGAGGTTTTATTCTCCAACATGTATAAGCTTAACTGGTTTGAGTTATCCATACGCCGTAACCGAGTCACATTGTTTACATTTGAAAGTAGATTTACAAGAACTGTTCTGGCTTTTTTTTTTTTTTAAATAGTAAGTAGCCTGGAAATTTTGGGGAGCTTACTACTAGATAACACATCAGGTAAAATTGTGTAATGCTGTTCACACAATATAGATACTGTAGATATTTTTTAAATTAATGTATTTTGAAGGCAAGTGTACATAGTGTGATCTTCCATACCCACACAAATATAGCAAATTAGTCTGTTCAGATTGCAAGGAATAAGTGACAGTAGAAAAGACTTTCAATTTAGATTGTTTTATACAAACTGAAGAAAGTTATTGAATAAAATCTTTACATTCCTTGTTTTATAAAAAGTAATGTATGACCACAATTTAATATATGACCCACTGATAAAACACTAAGGTATAATTAACGTCCCTCCCATATTAATAAGGGAGAAGATAAGACAACAAATCTGGAAATTTGTCTTTATTCCAGGAGCCAAAATATATATATATTTATATATAGTTGTCATGTTGCATGGTGTCTGTAGATTGCAACAAAGGAAAAGCTTGCAAATAAATAAAAGCTATATCTTTCTTTAAATAAAACTATAAAACAGCAACTGGTAAAAAAAATCCCAATCTTTTAAAAATTAATCTCAGTTAAGGTTCTAAAATACATTCCTGAGCTCATGTGGATTAAAGAAATTCTAATTTCTTTATTATACAAGTTACCCTATGCATAAAAATAGTCTCACTTAGAAAGGAAGCAGTGCTTTAAAAGATGACTCTTAATCTGTCATTTTCACAAACTTACGTTTTAAAGATTCGGTGAACACTTTCTGAAATAGGTTTAATTTTAAGGGTCTTGTGTCTTCTTTTTTCCATTTCTCCCAGTTAAGACATGTATTTGCTGCTGGGCTCCAGTACAAGTTCATTGTCTTTCAAAATGGTATAGAATAAGGGAAGTCATCTGGTCTGATTATGAAACAGCATTCTTAAAAATCAGTTTTTGAAATGTTGCATTTGAAGCTGCCACTCTGTCTCCTGCCCTCCCACATTAGTGATAAAGTTTATGGTTGGGTATGCCTGTCAGAGCATGGTTTAAAGTCCTACAGAGAGCGCATGTAGGTCTCAACAGAGAAGGCCTGATTCTTCTCCCAGCTGGTGTAAATCAGAAGTAATTTCAGTAAAGACAACAGTTATACTAGTGTAACAGCAGCACCAGTAAAAGGAAAATAACCCCCCCTAACATTCAGAGTCAATTGTAATTTTATTGCAGCAAACAAATCTTACTTTAAGAGTGGTTTGGTGCAGTATTGAAGCTTCATGTCTCAGCCTGTAAAGGCTCAAGTCCCAAGGATGAAGGCTAAGAGCACAGCTGGGAGGATGCAGAGTCCCCTGTGTGGAAAAGGGCACAAACTGCATTGCACTGGACTCCCTGTAGACAGGGCAATGATGTGGTACTGAAGTGAGGTCTGCAGGGAGCCTCCTA